>NW_019154132.1:9922303-9922741 GCF_002288905.1 Enhydra lutris kenyoni | reverse complement strand
TTCAACCCTCAGTTTGTTTTGTGAGATTAAGAGTCACTTATGGTTTGTCTCCCTCGCAATCCCATCTTGTTTCATTTACTCTTCTCCTACCTCCTTAACCCACCATGTTGCATCTCCTCTACCTCATATCAGGGAGATCCTATGATAGTTGTCTTTCTCTGATTGACTTATTTCGCTAAGCATGATACCCTCTAGTTCTATCAACGTCGTCGCAAATGGCAAGATTTCATTTCTTTTGATGGCTGCATAGTATTCCATTGTGTATATATACCACATCTTATTATCCATTCGTCTGTTGATGGACATCTAGGTTCTTTCCATAGTTTGGCTATTGTAGACATTGCTGCTATAAACATTCGGGTGCACGTGCCCCTTTGGATCACTACGTTTGTATCTTCAGGGTAAATACCCAGCAGTGCAATTGCTGGGTCATAGGGT
>NW_019154132.1:9901380-9917303 GCF_002288905.1 Enhydra lutris kenyoni | reverse complement strand
AAAAAAAATTTAGCAGAAGAAGAGAAAAAAAATTGAAAAAGAAAAAAAAATTAAATTAACTGCAAGGCTAAAGAATCATGGGGAGAAAGCCATGAGTTCCGTGCCTTGCTTTCTCCTCCTCTGGAATTCTGCTGTTCTCCTTGGTATTGAAACTGCACTCCTTGGTAGGTGAACTAGTTCCTGGCTGGGTTTCTTGTTGATCTTCTGGGGGAGGGGCCTGTTGTAGTGATTCTCAAGTGTCTTTGCCCGAGGCGGAGTTGCACCGCCCTTACCAGGGGCCGGGCTGCGTAATCCGCTCGGGTTTGCTTTCGGGAGCTTTTGTTCCCTGAGCGCTTTCCGTAGAGTTCCGGAGGATGGGAATGAAGATGGTGGCCTCAGTCTCTGGCCCGGAGGAGCCAAGACCCCGGGGCCCCACTCCTCAGTGCGCCCTCAGAGAACAGCGCCCAGTCACTCCCGTCTCCCTGGCCTCTGGCCACGCTCCGAGCTGACTGAGCCTGCGACCGGTTCAAGGTAACCCCAAGCTTAGAGCTCACTCCTTGGCTTTTTCTCTGTAGCCGGCTTCCCCGTTCTAATACCTGTAAGCTCTGTGACACTCAGACACCCCCGATCCTTCTGTGACCCTGCGGGACCAGAGGCCACGCTGACCCCGCTTGGGCTTCACCCCGGTTAAGCCTCTGGAGCGATGTCCCTCAGTGGAACAGACTTTTAAAAGTCCCGATTTTGTGCTCCGTTGCTCCGCTGCTTGCCGGGAGCCAGCCCCTCCCCCCGCAGTCTATCTTCCCGTCTCTTTGGATTCACTTCTCCGCCAGTCCTACCTTTCAGAAAGTGGCTGATTTTCTGTTTCTAGAATTGCTGTTCTTCTTCTCTTCGATCTCCTGTTGGATCTGTAGGTGTCTGCAATCTTTAGATAAGCTATCTAGCTGATCTCCCGCTACCTGAAGTAGTCTCAGCCTGCTACTTCTCCGCCATCTTGACTCCTCCCCCCCTTCCTCATCTTTTATTAGAGTCTTTTGTTTAAAATCTAATTTATTTGATATGAGGATTGCCATCCCAGCTTTCTTTTGATTTCTATTAACATGGTAAATTGTTTTTTCACCCCCTCACTTTAAATCTGGAGGTGTCTTTGGGTCTAAAATGAGTTTCTTGCAGCTGGCATATCGATAGTTCTTATTATTTTTATCCATTCTGATACCCTGTGTCTTTTGATGGGGGTATTTAGCTCATTTACATTTAGGGTAACTATTGAATGATATGACTTTAGTGCCATTGTATTGCCTGTGAGGTGACTGTTACACCCATTTTGGGTGTATTTTGGTCTGTTACAAGGAACTGCCTCCCAAAATTTTAAAGGAAGAAAAACTTATATATATACAAAAATAAGGGTAAACACGATGAAGGGTTGGAATATGACTGTAAAGATGAAAATTTAAAAAAAGATTCTAAAAAACGAATTAATAAGATAAGAAGTTGATAGAAAGAAGAAAAAAAAAAAGGAAAGTATGTGATTAGGCTGGAGACTAGAACAAAGCCTAGTGCTAGATTTAGCATATGTTTTGATCTGTTAAAAAAACTGTATCTCAAAATTCTAAAGAAGGAAAAACCTATATGTAGACAAAAAATAAGGTTAAATACAATGAATTGATAGAATATGACTATAACAATGAAAGTTAAAAATGATTTTTTAAAAAGGTATTGATAAGATAAAAATAGTTTAAAATGGTCATAATAGGAAAGAGGAAAAATTTGAAAAATAGAATAAGAAAAAAAATTTAAATTTAACTTTGAAAGACAAAGAATCATGGGGAAAAAGCCATGCATTCTATGTGTTGTGTTCCCCTAGCTCTGTAGTTCTGCAGTTCTCATTGATAATGAACTTGGTCTTGGCTGGATGTTCTTCTTGCTGATCATCTGGGGGAGGGGCCTGTTGCCATGATTCTCCAACGCCTTTGCCTGAGGCAGAATTGCATGTGCTTGCCAGGGGCCAGCTAAGTAACCTGCTTGGGTTCGCTCTCGGAGCTTTTGTTCCCTAAACACTTTCTGAAGAGATTTGGAGCACGGGAATGAAGATGGCAGCCTCCCATTCTCCAGCCCTCTGGAAGCCAAGAGTTTGGAGTCCCACTCCTCAGTGTGCCCTCAGAGAAAAGCAGTCAATCCCTTCTGTCTCCCTGGTCTCTGGCCGCACTCCATGGTCACCTGGCCTGTGACCTGGTGTTTCTATCTCTGGTGCACAGCCTGTTTGGAGTCTCTAAGCCCAGCAGATTCCTGATGTGTGCTCCTGTGCCACTCCTCCTGGAGGATGAAGGTGAGTCTCCCTGGATCTGCCATTTGTGGGGTCCCTGCTCGAAAAACAGTGGTCTGACAGTGTCTTGGGTCATGGTTTAAGGTAACCCGGAGCTGAGAGCCACTACTCAGCTCTGTCTCTATAGCCGACTTCCCTGCTCCAATACCTGGGAGCTCTGCCACACTCAGACACCCTTAGTCTTTCTGTGGCCCTGCAAGTCCTGAGACCACATGTCCCCGCGAGGGCTCCACCACTGGCTTAGCCTCTGGAGTGATGTCCCTCTGTGGAGTAGACTCCTAAAAGCTCTGATTTTGTGCTCCACTGCTCCACAGCTTGCCGGGAGCTGGCCCCTTCTCCTGCAGTCTCTCTTCCCATCGCTTCAGATTCACTTCTCCACACGTCCTACCTTCCAGAAAGTGATCCCTTTTCTGTTCCTAGAATTGCTGCACTTCTTCTCTTCAATTTCCTGTTGAGTTTGTAGGCATTCAGAACTCTTTGACAACCATCTAGCTGAATGCCTGGGACCCACTGATATTTAGGCTTCCTACTACTTTGCCATCTTGTTCCTCCCTCTTATTAGTATATTTGTATTTGATAAAAGACTCTCTTCTTCCAGAACTACAGGTTTATTTTAGTAGGGAAAGATCTTTGCCAGTCACCTCAGCTTGGGGTACTAGACTGGTCAGCTGCTAGCGTACATCGGCATGTGAGGCTTGCTATTTTGTTCTTTAGCTCAGCAAGACAACGGTCTATGGTCAGAAGTTGGAGGTGGGGAGGGGTGCTGCTGGTTGGGCTCCACAGTTGATAGATCTGCTGGTTGAGTTCTGGATTCAAGCCAGGCTACTTGGTGGGCTCCCTGGTTAGATGTAACATCTATCTGTTTCTATAGTAAGGTGGGGCCACTATCTAGGCTCTGCAATTACCTCTGATTGCTTGGGTTTACAGGCTCTAATCCCTTATAGGAGAGTGCTACTGGCTGGATTCCATGAGTGGGCAGGGGTGTGGGCTGTGCTCCATAATCTTGGTTTTGTGCCGCCTCAGGTATGCTTTTCTACTGGATGGTGCTACTGGTACTCTGTTCAGGAAGGGCCCAGGCCAAACTTTATGGTTGGATGGGGCCTCAGGCAGTGCTCTGTGATCAGATGAGGCTAAAGACTGTACTCTAAAGTTAGGTGGGACTATAGGCTGGACTTTGTCATCAAGTAGGCCGTTGACTGTACTTTGCGTTGGGTGTGGTTGCTGGTCAGGTTCTCTAATTAGATGGAAATTTCCATTATATAGGGCTGGAGACTGTACTTTAGAGTTGGGCAAGGTCACTGTCTGCAGTCCCTTGTTGGGTAGGGCCACAGGTTATGCTCCATGATTAGCTAGGGTCTTTGGCTGGACTCTGACTGGTCAACATCATAGTTTGTGTTCAACTGTCAAGGGAAACCATATACTGCCCTTCACTGCTGTGTGAGATTATAGGCTGGATTCTGCAGCTAGGTGTTATTGTAGGTAGAGCTCCTTGGGATACTGTTCAGGCTCCTTGATTATGCAGGGCTAGCGGCTATGCTCAACAATTGGACAAGGTGGCTGGTTTGGCTCCCTGCCCAGGCAGGTCATAGAATGTGCTGCTGGACATTCATAGCCATGCTTCCTGGTGGAGGAGAACTGGAGGCTGCGCTTAGCAGTTGGATGAGATTGCAACCCTGCCTCTATGCCCAGGTGTGCCATCCCAAGTGTGTCATCCCAGGTGTGCCATCCCAGGTATGTCATCCCAGGTGTGCCATAGGATGTGCCCCATGGCAGTATAGCCCTTTGTCTGGGGTTTCAAATGAGACAGAACTGCCAAGTGAGATCCCTGGTGAGATGGGGCCACCAGGTCAGCCTATGAACAGAGCTTCTAGTTGGGATATCTGCTCAGATTCTGTGGCAATCAGGACCACAGTCCACTGAAATTTGAGCAATGGTTACTGTAATCCTGCCCCTTTCTCCATCTCTATCTGACTTCCCTAGTCTTTGAGCTGCCTCGGCTCTCCCAGTGATACTCATGAGGAGAGACCTGAGTGAGTCTCCCAGGGAGCATCCCTCAATGCTTGAAGAGCAGATATCCATCTTGGGTTCTCTTTTTCCCCACTGGAGAAACTGCAGGCCCGGGAAAACCCTCTCTGTTGGGCATTGTGCTGACCTGGGGGAGGGTTGATGCAATCAGTAAAATTACTCCTCTTATCCATCTAATGGCATCCTCTGCCTCTGTTGTCAGGGTTGCACTTTAGCCTCACTCCCTGGGTTATAAGACTTTCACAATGGTGTCTTGCCTATAGATGTTGCTAGCTATTATTTTTGTGAAGGGGATAGAAGTCAGGAATGACCTGTGTTGCCATGATGTCACTTTATCTAATTATATTATTTTACTTTTTATTTTTTAAAATTAATTTATTTAACAGAGAGAGAGAGTGTGATAGAGCACAAGCAGGGGGAGGGGCAGAGGGAGAGGGAGAAACGGGCCTCCCACTGAGCAGAGAGGTTGATGCAGGGCTCCATCCCAAAACTCTGGGATCATGACCTGAGCCAAAGGCAGGTGCTTAACTGCCTGAGCCACCCAAGTGCCCCATATTATTTTAAATTCTCTATCTGATAGATCCCATATCTAGGTTGAACCTGAGTCCATTTCTATGGATCATTTTGTCTTTTTAACAGAGAGTTTTATCTTATTTTTCCTTGCTTCTTTGTCATCTAACATTATTTGAAAGCAGGTCATCTTGGGCAGGACAGTAGACCGAGGTAGATACTATTCCTGGCTAGCAATGGCATATTTTTCCTTTTGCTAGTCTTCTCATGTGGGAAGTTTGGTCAGTCTATCAGTACTTGAAGTGGGTTTGGAGTTTGTTGTTCTTGTGGCTATCATCAGTGCCCCATAGGCTTAGAATTCCTCTAGACTTAACTTGTGCTTGGAATGGTGGTAGTTTGTAAAATTTCCTCAGGTCTGCTCAGGCTTCAAGTTTAAGTCTTTCTTTTGTGCCTGCCCATGAGGGAGCATCTCTATGCTAATCCTTCCTCCTTGGACAGCTGTGCACTGATGTTGCTTGCTGCTCAACGCTTGGTAGCCTGATGGTAAGGTGAATGAGCGGTCTCCTCAGGAAGCTGCTGTGTCTCTGGATCCCAAGGGTTGGGCTGTCTCAGATCCTCCCCCTCTTTCTTCAGTAGGATACTTCTAAGAGTTTGGGGCAAGATGTTTTCTTGCTGCACACCAGGGCTAGAAGGTATTTTTGTGTTCTCCCAGCTACAATGGGTCTTAACCTTGGCTGGTTGTGGGGTTGAGATGGGTGCAACAGTGTTTGCTGCTGAGCACCTGAATGGTTCAGTTGGTACCATGTCTGCTTTCAGTTCATGTTTTTATCCCAGGATCCTGGGATCGAGCCCCACATTGGGCTCCCTGCTCAGTGGGGAGTCTGCTTCTTCCTCTTCCCTCCCCCCATCTCTCACTCTCTCAAATAAATAAAATCTTTAAAAAAAAAAATCCCAGTGTTTGTTTTTATTTCTCAGAAAAGTAAGGGCTTTGTTCCTAATAGGAGAAAAAGAGAATATCCAGGTTGGGCTTTGTGTGGTGGCCCTGTTCCATCATAAGGGAGGATTTCTCTGGACTAGTGGTTCTCAACTGCAGTTCTCTTGACATTTTGGATCAGATACTTCCTTGTAAGAGGGTGCTAGTCTGTGCACAGCAGAAGAGTTAGCAACATTCCTGACTTCTAACCACTGGATAGAAATAGGATCCCCCCCCCAGGTATGGCAGTTAAAAATGTCTCCAGACATAGCTAAATGTCCTCTTAGAGATATAATTTCTCCCTGTTTAGAATCACTGCTCTGAACCCTTGTCTTCTTGCCAGTCTTTCTTCTGAGAATTCAGAAGGTCCATGGAGAAGAGTTTGTGAATGAGTGTGAATTACCCTTGTGCATGTGCATTTAAGATTTTATTTATTTATTTTAGAGACAGAAAGAACTGGCATGAGTGGTGGTAGTTGGGGGAGGAGAGAGAGAGAGAGAGAGAATCTCAAGCAGACTTGAGTTTGTGTTTGAAGCTCCCTCAGGTTCTATATTCTCACACTAGATCGCATTCAGACTTTAGAGATTTGTTAGCAATTTGTAGCTTTTTACTAGCTTCTGTGGGGGCCTATGTCTGCTTCAGTGAGCAAGGGAATGCATCCCCTCACTCCTTAGGAGCACCAAACTTGCCCCAGATTTTGGGTTAGTTGATTATGCCATGACTTCAGCTCTCTGGTGGGTTTAATAAAAGTTGTGAATTTGCAGACATTCAGGGTATATTTTGCTGTATGTATGGAAACAACACCTGTCTGGCTTTCTATACTCTAAGTGGAAGCTGGAAGTCTGACAGACATAATTTTTAAATTTTGCCAACCGTTATGCAGAGGAATTGGAGACTTTCAGAGGTTAGGCACATTCCCCATGTGCAAGAAATCTGCACCAATGCCTTTTGAGCTGCAAACACAAGTCCATAGAACACCGTGATGCTGACTGTTTATTTAAAGAGATAGTGTGTTAGGTTTAACTAGTGACTTTCCGCGGTAGATTTTATATTCCTCTTTCTATTTATTCTCGAATGTAGATGTAAGCTGTAGTGTAGAACCTACTGAGCAGACTGAGGGAAGACTATGGTAGAACAGTTTTTTTATGAGACCTACTCCCATCTGTCTCGCAGAGGTTTCAAATTCAGATGCCTGTAGGGGCCAGGCCAAGAAATATAAATGAGTGAAATGTGCTGGGTCTGTGTTCACTCTCATTTTCCCTGACATTGTGGCCCTAATTTTGATAGTGGCAGAGATGCCGAGAAATATTTCTTTATAAGAAAAACAGCAGTGCAAGCAGAATATGTGGGTACTTTCCCTTTCTGCCTGAGGACTGGCAGAATTTATTTGACCTGCATTTTTTTTTTTTTTAAGTGAGACATGCATAGTGATGGTTCCTGGACATGCCTGTTGTCTTCAAGCTACCCATGAAAGTTATCTGTCACCCCCAAGTGTCATTCAACATTAAATATTGATCAAGCACCCCCTGCTTGCCAGGCTCTGTTCTAGGCTCTGAGGGTGTGACAATGAGTTAAATAAACTCTGTCCTTGTGGAGCTTATATTTTGGTTTGTGGATTGCAGCAGAAGAATGGGAACTGGAGACCAGGAGAGCAATGCTTAGGGAGTATGGTTCTAGCTCACCATGGAAGTTGACCCTAGCTTGCCAAATTTTTTAATTTTCGAAGAGAAGCCAGAAGTTGGATTTTTAGCACCAATTTTCTTATTTTTAAATATAGGCTCAATTGTTTTAAATCACTGTGGAGGTTAAAAAAAACAACAACAACAAGAAAACATGTTTGCAGACAGGATCTGGCTTGCGACCTCTGTCTCACACCATCTTTGCCCTTGCTGGTCTGCTTGAGAAGAAAAATGCAATGAAATGACAGCTGTAGCCATGTTAATTCTCTTCTCTGGAAGCAGTGAACCAGTTGTCAGAGATTTGGCAATGCCAGGATTTAATTTGCAATACAAGGTCAACAATTTCGGGGAAAGCCATTTTCAAATCAGCCTTAAAACAAACCAACCAAAAAAAGTGACTATACAGATTAGACTGATTATTACCCTAAGCTCAATGGAACATGGTCAACGGTTTACAGGTAAGGAGGTGATATTGGAGTTACTGACCTGCTTGCAACTTTGAGACTGTCCTTAAAGACACCATTCCGATGGAAGTCCACTTGCATTTCAACTAACATGCCACACCGTGGTCCCAATTGGTAGCCATAGTGACAATTTTGTCATGGTATCCATCAGTTCGTTAAATCCAATGTTCTTAAAAGGCCCAACCCAAGGCTTCTGGTACATGTACAGTATTTATAACTGTTACTTAGTTTCCTTTTCTTCTGAAAAGAAAACTATTTGGGGACTTTCTTGATAATGTAAGACACCAGGCAGTTCAGCAAATACATCAGTTCTCTAATTGGCTCCATATTTTGCCGGTTCCACAAGTGATCAGTTTTTATTTTGAAAGGTTTTTTTTTATTATTATTATTTATTTGCTTGAGAGAGAGTGAGAGAGATCAAGAGAGCAGGCCCAGAGGGAGAGGGAGAAGCAGGCTCCCCCGTGAGCAGTGAGCCCCACGAGGGACTGGATCCCGCCACTCCGAGATCGTGATCTGCGCTGGAGGCGGATGCCTAACCAAACTGAGTCTCCCAGGCACCCCAAACTATCAGTTTTTTAAGTGGTATGGTGGCTGCTCATTCATCTCTAACTTGTTGAAATTATTATTTGCCAACAGAGTCTGCTCATTGTTCTGCAAACTCATTCTCACTTCCGTTGCCATTCTGTGCTCATAGGGCTCTGCTATCTCTCTTTTTCTATTTAGTTCCGAATCCTGCCTGTTTCTCAAAGTCCGCTCTGCTGCCTGTGCGTCTTTCTCACTGATTTGGCACCGCTGATGCCTGTAAGTTGTTTCACCCCTACGCCTCCGTCTACCCTCCTTGCCACAGCTCTCAGCAACTGAAGGGTCATTTTTGACCTTTTAACAGTTCCTTCCCCCTTTGCAGGCCTTCAAATTAAATTCCTAGAAATTGTACCAGGCACACACATTTGTGAGTCAGTCATTTAGATTAGCAATGACACCTTGTCTGTATCTTTGCTATGTCCTACAGCCTGGTCACACGTTCCCTGAGAGTCCCCTGGCCCAGAGTGGGCAGATCATTCTTCCTTGCCCCTATTCTACAGTTTGTAAGGGATCTGACCCAACTTGCGGGGATCTGACTCCCAAATTCGAGCTTGTAGATACATGGAAACTAGGGCTTTCTGTTGCAAATAATGCCTGATCTAAGCTCCCAGAGATTCCCAAGCAGGGAAGCATTCTAGGTCATACCCTTTACTTGTCAGACAGGGAAATATACAATTGTACAGCTTTTCAAATGATACACCAGTTGGTAAAATAAGTAAATGAATGAATGAATGAATGATACACCACACGGTTCTATCAAAGCACTTTCCAGATTTAGCTACTATTTTATATGAGAGAATGAAAGGATTCTGACCTTATTTCATAATTTTATGGAGTCTCACTGTATTAACATCGCATGCTAGGTATCTTTGCTTAAAGATGTCTAAAATGCAGCCTTCTGTGAAGGGACAGAAGTGGGCTGCTTTACTGGAAAGTTTTCTGAGCACTATATTGATGTGAGTGGAGACACCCTTGTTCTGTGGCTCATACATTTCGGATTCTATGTCTGCAGAATAAATTTATGATGAGAATAACATGAGTCACTTGACAAATTACAGATATTAGCTATTAGAATAATACCAAGTTTAAGGAGCCCAAAGAAGATAGATTCCCAGTTGACATATATTCCCAGAAATATGTGCTCTGAGATTACTCTTGAGTCACTACGCCATGGGAAAAAAACAAAAACAAAAACAAAAAACAAGCAAGTCAAACCTCAACTTTTGCTAACTGGTTCAAATTTTCTCATTTTGATGTAGACTTTTTTCCTTTGAAAAAGTTTTATGTGCATTTCCTTTCTTTTAGGAAGTAAGCTATATAATCTTTGAATCTTCAGTGTTACTCATACAGAAAAAAGTAAGTTTTAAAAATTAACACTAGAAGGATTAAAATCTTTCATTTTTCAGCATTGTTAGCCATGTAAGAGCTCATATGCCCATGGTGAAATGACTTTTTAAAACTATGACTGAGAGTTCCAAATTAAAAAAAAAAAGTGTTACATATATCATTCATATATGATGTACTTTGTTTTACTGCCAAATACTGATAACCATTTCAAAAGGGAAAACTCCCAGTTGAAAAGCCTCCTTTGGTGAATGCTCCTTTAATAAATGCTGGGCCTATCTTGCTCGTTAGAAAAAATGCCCATTTATTATTATTCCCACACATTATTATAATCGTCTGGTCCCAGACTGAGTTCTTGTGTAGATTTTTATCAGTTGAGATAATATCCAATATAATATCTTATAAATTAAACCTGATGATTTATCACATGGCTCTAAGGAGGTTTTTTGGTTATTGTTGTTTTTGTTTTTCAGTTTCCATATGGTTATTTTATCAGATTGTTTGAACATTAAATTTATCCTCATTTGCAATTCAAAACAGCAACCTGAAGCTTGCTCTGTGTGTGTGTGCGCCCGCACGCGCTTACTTTTTATTATACATCTGTTTTCTCAACTCTTGGGGTGCACAATTTCCTGGGAGTGTTTAGACTACCGCGATACACGTCAGGAGACAACGTTTCTGTTGTGCTGCCAACTCTGAGCATCTGAATTTTGGTTTGTTTGAATTGTGGCTTCCTTTTGTTTTTGAAGTTTGCATTCTTTATTTGTAACAACTGTGTTTTAATTAAAATCAAAATCCAAGAAGGTTTTTTATTAAGATTTTATTGATTTATTTGGTAGAGAGAGTGATCACAAGTAGGCAGAGAGACAGGCAGAGAGAGAGGGGGAAGCAGGCTCCCTGCTGACCAGAGAGCCCGATGAGGGGCTCGATCCCAGGACCCCAAGATCATGACCTGAGCTGTAGGCAGAGGGTTAACCCACTGAGCCACCCAGGTGCTCCAAATCCAAGGAGTTTTAAGAGCGCTAAAAACACACCTCCTTTCATGAGAACTTATGTATCACATCTCTTTGCTGAGTGAAGTTCTCAGAATTTAATCCGTTTGGTCCCTAAGTGCATATATTTTTTGTGGACTTTATCAGGTATCATCCATGTAGGACAGTTGCAAACCTGGATCCCATCTTTAAAAACGTAATGTAGTCAAGTTAACTAAAGCATCAACAGCCAATTTTTAGGATCCTTTTGTTGCCATCTGAATTAGTCAACTTTTGGGCATATAACGAAGTTTAGGTTGTCTTGATCAAGGCTGAACTTTTCCTAGTAAAACGTTTTGTGAACATTCACGAGTCTGGCTCCAGAAAGGAGAGCGACAGCAGACACACGCCCCCAGATCCAAGCCTGTTGACTCGACGCTGAGACTTCTTGGGACCATTAAGAAGCATCATAGCTCTCTGGCCCCAAATTGCTTCATCTATCTTATGGCCAGACCAATTTATTCCAGTTTTTAAGTATTATTTTTCTTTTTTAGAGGGACTCTATTTAAATCTGTGCATTGCCGAGGGCAAGGAGCCAAGAACATGGATGGAGAGGTAAGATGGATATAACAGTAGTTCCCACTTTGATTTTTCCCTTTAAAAGCAGCCTTTTAAGCTTTATTTTTCATAATATTATCCATGGATGAGACGTATAGAAGCGAGGAGAAATTTAGCCTCCTTTGTAGCACTCACGAATAAAGAGGATGATTAACGAGTGTAGCAGACAATGTAACAGCAAAAGAGCGTCTGTAGAAGTTAAACAAAAGTGCCTTCAGAACTTCCAAGGATTCCCATGATCCATAGTAGGACCTCATTGTGCCCGTCCACTGTCTCTAGTTTTGATTAGATTTATAAACACAGCACCACATATTTTCATGTGGCTTATCGCCCAAGGGCAGAATTAGATTGGCCGCACTGAAACTGTGAGGCTTGTGAGTTTGGGGCAAGGGCTAGAGCGAAATAAGTAGTGTAATTGTTTTTGTGGAGTGACCGTGGGACCTCCTCTGTTCTGAATTACACATGGCTCAACCCTTTGACCTACCCAGACTCGGCAGTGGCTGGCAGGACTCCGAGAGTCCTGTGAGAGGGTCCAGCCTGATGAGCTGGAGTGTTATCTGTCAGGCGAGATGTATGCCAACAGCCGTGGAAACTCGAGAAGTTACCAGTGAGACCGCATTTGTGATCACCTCGACAACATTAAACTGGGCACCATATCAGTTGTCATTTCCACAGGAAGTGCCGATGTGAGAGATTTTTGGAACCCAAATGTAGCCTGAATCCTTTGATTAAAATTACATATATATATGTATTCTGTTTATATATATATGTACATATATATATATATTCAGCATACCTTCTGTTTATATATTCAGTATATATTCCATATGTATGTATATATACACAAACATATACACACATTTACATGTTTGTATTTATATAAATTTTTTTTACTAAATTTTGCATAATCTTCAAAGATATTTTGGCAAATTATCCAAAAATTACTATTATGATTAAAAAAGAAAGCTTGAGATTTGGGAAAATATCATAGGCTTTAAAGTTCTTTCATCACAGTGAATTTAATTTAAATTCTTTAAAAATAGATGGCAGCCCACAGGTGTAATTCCTCAAAGCTAAGGGAGTGCAGGGGACTTCCAGAAAAAGTTGGAGAGAATCATGTGCAGACACTTGTGCATTTGTGGAGAATGTCTCTGTGATTCACATGATGATATCACATATACATCTCTCTGTGTATGATTTTGAACTCAGTCACTTGAATTTTTATTTTCTATCCAGTGAATAACATTTTCAAAGGTAATATAAGCAGAGAACACTTTCCGGCCCTTGGGGTCATTTCAGAAACTTGTCCTGTTTCTGTCACGGCCAAAAATATTTTATCAACTTTTTTTTTTTTTTCATGGCCAGTTTTACAAATTAAACTTCTCTCTAGGTATTTTGTGCTTACAACAACTTGAATATAACCCAGCATTTAATTTTTTTGTTTCTCATCTGAGGCAGCTCAGACTGAATGTTGATTCAATTTTCAGTTACATACATGACATTTAAATTTTTCTTTGAAGAATACACAACTTTGGGGCACCTGGGTGGCTCAGTCGGTTAAGCATCTACCTTCTGCTCAGGTCATGATCTCCAGATTCGAGCCCCACATTGAGCTCCCTGCTCAGGAGGGACTCTGCTTCTCCCTCTGCCTCTGCCTCTCCAACACCTCCTGCTCTGTCTCTCAAAGAAAATAAATAAAATCTTTTTTATTTTTTATTATTTTTTAAAGATTTTATTTATTTATTTGACGGATAGAGATCACAAGTAGGCAGAGAGGCAGGCAGAGAGAGGGGGAAGCAGGCTCCCTGCTGAGCAGAGAGCCTGATGTGGGGCTCGATCCCAGGACCCTGGGATCATGATCTGAGCTGAAGGCAGAGGCTTTAACCCACTGAGCCACCCAGGTGCCCCAATAAAATCTTTTTTAAAAAAGAATACACAACTTCAACTACTTTTTTTTTTTTTTTTTTTTTTTTTTGCTTTGTATTTTTTTAGTCTAGGAATTCAAAACCAGCATAGGGAGGTCCCAATCAGATTATTTAGGAAAGGGGGAAAACCCCACTAAAATATCCTGTGAGCCTCCCCCTCCCCAACAAAACTGCATTCAACCCCCACCCGGTCTTGGTCTCATTAGCAATGAAGAGTTTGCTCCCTATATAATCTAACATGGAATGCTTAGAGCAGACAGGTGCAAATTACAAGCTGTTTCACTTTGGCTGTTATCCCTTAAACAGACAAAGTAATAGACTGGGGGAACAAAAAAGGTTCCAGCTCAAGCTGCATAAATGAAAGTCTTAACAGGGACAGACCAGCTGGCTAGGAGAATTCAATGTGGTGAATACTAAATATTACCTTTCTGCCACTTGCCAAGGAAAATGGCTTCAATACCACCCCCCCTTTTATTACTGCGATGATGTTCCTTCAAAACAGTCCTTTGCTTTACTGTAAAGGCAATGCTAGGGCCGAAGTGGAGGAGAACAGAAGCCAACATACCTGTTCCTGTTTACCACCATTACACTCCTCCAAGCAATTCAGGCATGATTAGGTTCCTGGAGGCGGACCAGACTGACAGTATTTCTAGCCATTTTTTTTTTTTTTTTTTGGGCTGATCCAAGCAAAGCCCCAGAGCAGTGGAACAACTAAAACAATCACTACCACCCACTCCTCCCCAACAGGATAAATCAGCTGAGCTAGTCTGCTGGGGGAAAAAAAAAAAAATCCAACCCCCCCAAAAAACAAAAAAAAACCCACAAAAAAACAACAACAAAAAAACCCCACAAAAAACCCCAAACAAACAAAAACCCCAAACAACCCCCCCCAAACCAAAACAAAACAAAAACAGTTGAAAACAAAAACATGAAACAGTTGCTCCTATTAGGAACACCTCAATTAATTTCATGGAAGAGACGGGCCATGCCAGAATGTGGAGGCATCTAAGGTATGTTTCTGAAAGGAGGCCCTAACTCGGTCATGCCAAAGTGACTTCGCTTTGTGACTTGCCAGGCGTGCGCTGGAACGGTTGTCGGGAAGCTGGAACCCTGACGTGCGTGCGGAGGCCCCCGGCGAGGTCTGACTGTGATGTCTCCCCGCGCGCGCGGGCAGGGAGGCCGACAACCCCCAGCCGGCCTTGTTTACAGCCGGACAGGGGAAAACAGCTAGACACAAATGAGGGCTGACGGTTTCATGAAGCACAGTCGGTTGATCCCAGATGCAATCTGACTGCCCTGAACTGAGCCCTGATTTGTGCAGTATGCAGAACTCACTTTCTTGCTGGTCTGTGCCCACCAGGCTCCAAGCCGCGTCCGCCGCGCCCCTCGGCCATGGCTTTGAATGCAAGCCGAGCTGAGCGCGGAGCCGGGGGACCCCATTCCTTCTGACAACAATCACATCCTTTTAAGAAACTTCGTGCGTTTTAGCTCCTCACTGGTTATAAATGAGTTTGCTGTAGTTGTTCGTGTTTGCTACTGTATCGCAGTGTTTTGTTTTGTTTTTGTTTCAAGTTGACCGTGTTGCATCAAACGGTATTTGTTGCTTTTTAATGAAAAGGAAAATATCATCCAAAACACTGTCAGTTCTTACTAATTCCAGGCAGCCCCCCCTATTCAAATCCCAAAGTATTAACTTGCTTTTTTTTCACACCACATTTCTGTATTTAGTAGCATAACCTTAATAAGTTATTTTGAAAAGGACTGATTTATCACTACTTAAGCACACATGTAAAATAAATGTCTTATCAGACACTGCTGGCTTCAATTTGATTTGGAGTTAGATTATATCAATTAAATAGAAATGTAAAGGGAAAGAGCCATCAAGTCTATCCAGAGTAGTTTCAGCCGAGATTTCTAAACATTTTTCTTCTCTTCAGAAGGAAGGAGACATCAACGGGAAACAGGAAGAAACTGATGATTAAATTTTGTTTCTTAACTTAATGTTTCAAGTACTATATAGGTATTTAATAAGGTAATACGAACTTACTAAAAATATTGTAAGTTCCATAAACAAGCCAACCTCACATGTGGTCAGGGATGAACGAATGGATGCCTTGCCTGAGCTGAGGAGATAAAATCTAATCAGGAAAGAGAAGAATCTCAGTGGAGAAGAGGTGCATGAAATCACAGTTTACACCCTTGAAAATGCCCATGTGTGAAGGAGAGAGAGAGAGAAGAGCAAAGAAATTGACCAAGTGGAGAAGTGGGAAATCCCTGCCAATTTCCCCTTACACATGTGTTACTAGTAAAGAGGTCACAAAACACAAACCATCGCTTGGTAATCCTCTCGAAAAATTTCTCTCTGGTGTGTACAGTCAGACTTGGCCTGCCTTTTAAATATGTGATCCTGCGAAAATATCTCTGAGACCTTTTTAAACATTAGAGAGAAAGTACACAATTTCATTGGAAGTCCTGAGTAAGGAAATGAGGTCTATTAATAGGCCACCTCCATCTATTTAAAAGCATGTTTAAC
>NW_019154132.1:9893880-9896380 GCF_002288905.1 Enhydra lutris kenyoni | reverse complement strand
ATTTCTTAATTTCAGGTGCTCCATAGGCATACATAGTTGGTGGCTGGTATTGAGCAATGTGATTGTAGCTAATTAGACCTGGAAGTTTTGCTGTAAAAATCTCCGTGGTAGAATTTACAGAACTCTTAGAGAACTATAACATCTCAGCCCCCCATATGCATAATATTCCCAACACAGTCTCAATTGTACTTGTCATGTCTAACATCATTTCCTTCTTTCTTTCTCTTTTTAGTTAATTTATTTATTTTAGAGAGCATGCATGTGAGCTGGGGGAGGGTCAGAGGGAGAGAAGCAGATTGCCTGCTGAGTGCAGAGTTCTCCACAGGGCTCTATCTCATGACCCTGAGATCAGGACCTGAGCTGAAATCAAGAGTCAGATGCTTAACCGACTGAGCCACGCAGGAGGCCCTGACATCATTTCTGTGATATTTAAAAAAAAAAAAAAAGAAAAAGAAAATCTGAATACAAAGGGTATTCCTGGAGATAGGCTGAGTGAATTCTTCTATGTACCAGGAATTAGTAAGTTCTCCATGATTTTTTTTTTAAGATTTTATTTATTTATTTGACAGAGAGAGAGATCACAAGTAGGCAGAGAGGCAGGCAGAGAGAGAGGAGGAAGCAGGCCCCCTGCTGAGCAGCCTGATGCGGGGCTCGATCCCAGGACCCTGGGACCATGACCCGAGCCAAAGGCAGAGGTTTTAACCCACTGAGCCACCCAGGCGCCCCACTTCTCCATGATTTTAAAGAAGGCTTATTCCAAACAGCCACTATCTTGATGTTGGTTTTGTACGTATGAGTTTCTATAAGGAAAGTATAATTGGTTAGGTAAAGGTATGTTGATTTAGCATTCTAACATATCCCTGTAACTAGAATTTATGTTCCTGTGTTGGTGTTTTTTTAACCCTGGCTATCTATCAGAATTATCTGGGAGCCAAGGGTCCTTTGGCAGTTATGGCCTCCAGGATGACTCTTGGGCAGTCTATATTCCAGATCTTCTACAAGGCATTTTGATGGACAGCTGGGTTGAGAGCTACTATCATGGGCTTATTCCTGTATCTTGGAGATGAGAATGGGCATGGAAGGTAGTAATTGTCATGAGTGATTGTTGGCCTGATTCTGGAAAATGGAAAGAGCAAAATTTTATAGCTCAAAAGTAGAGCAGAGTGGAAGGAGCAAAACAAAGAAGGTTTAGATGGAAAATCCAGAAATGATTTATTATCATCCTGACAAAACCAGCCAGACATTACAGGGGTAGGCATTATACCATCTCTCTTCTGGGACATAGTCAACATTAAAAAAAAATATATATATATTTGCTGCATCTCTACTCAAACCCATCCTGTTTGCCTGTCTTTGGAAGAGCCTCCAAAAAAGTTTAAATTGCAAGTGAAATGTGCACTTTTACAGACTGTGAATGAAGAAGAATATTTGAAATATGTGAATTTAGAAACTTCTCAGTATTATAGAACAGAGTGTTCCTTATTACTATTTAAAAAAAGGAAATTTATTTCATCTACCAATAGGATTACTTAGATAAAAGAGGATTTAGATATTTCCCCCACGGTGCTATTGAAATGAGCACAAATTATCATCCTATTAGTAAATATCAATACATTTCCACCTTTTAGGTGCTTAAAAAAAGCATTAGTAAGAATATATGTGATTATCTTTGGCTACCTGTCCTCTGTTCCATTTGGCCCAGAACTTATGCTTCATGTGTGTAGAATGCTTTTCTGATCCCAGCTCACCCTCTTTGCTCATTCCCAGCTATGCCCTGGCCTGATGATGATTAGCCCTCTGAGAAAGGGAAATTCTGAATTATAGTACTTGAAAGGGAAAGCAGCAGAGAAATTACAACTGCTTAGAATTTCAAAAGAGAGAGGAGGCAGCTTAGGTTCTGAACCTAACCAGGGCTTGAGGGCTGGATGGGACAAAAGGGAATATTTAATAATCTTAAAAAAAAATGGCGGCACTAAACAGGTAGAGAATGCCTAAAGTATAGATGGCAGTAAAATAAAATGTGGGACACATGTGAGAAGGAGCTACGGAAGGACTTTAGAAGAGAAATAATAAAGCATTGTAGAAGTGGATAGAACAACAGCAGCAACAGGAACAACAACAAAAAGAAGTGGTTAGAACAGTTCCACTCATGATGAGTGATCTCATTGCACTTGGTAAATTCTTTCCTTTTAATTCCTGCCTTTCATGGAGGTTATTTCTAGTATTCTTTCCATCCTTTCTTCACTTACTCAAAGTCCTAGGGAAGACCATTGGGTTGGCCATGCCCAGGTCACTTGCTTGCCTCCTGGTTTGATCAGAGCAGGATAAGTAGGTTCTGTTTGCCCTCCCCAGCTTCTGTAGTTGGAGACAGGAATTTGGAGTTACAGGACCATCAAGATGATATGCAATGGGTACTAGGAAATCGGGATGCTGGTAGAGAGAGGAAATGGATTGAAGACAGCAACATAAAAAAAAAAAAAAAAAAAAAAAAAAAAAAAAA
>NW_019154132.1:9881830-9893780 GCF_002288905.1 Enhydra lutris kenyoni | reverse complement strand
AAAAAAAAAAAAAAAAAAAAAAAAAAAAAAAAAAAAAAAGACAGCAACATAAATCAACCAAACAAAAATCTGATAACTGTCCCTTATAGTTCCTATGTCTTTGATGATTTCCCAATCATATCCTATGGTTAATAACATCAGGACAACTTAAAAATAGGAGTGGTCTATGTGTGATTAGTTGGATACGAAATGATTTATATAATATTTTGTTTAGAAGTTATATATATAAAATTAAAAATGCAAATGTATTTCTCCATTTCCCCCTCCTCATTTACTGAAAAGCATATCAACTGAGTATTTTCCATTTGTCAAGCACTATACTTAGTACAGGTTGGAGATACAAAATTGAGCAAGCAGACATGGAATCTCTCTGTGTTCATCCAACATATTACATCTGCAAAGTCACACTGAGATTTAATTAATTAATCCAGGTTAATCTGGTACTCTCAAAAAAGCAAAATTTTCTCATAGAGGTATTTTGCATCTATTTTATACATAGCATTTCTTAAATTGGGTGATTCTAGAAGTATGGATTGAAATAGAAGTGTGTATGTGTGTGTGTATGTGTGTGTATGTGAGTGGGATCCCAGTTTAGTTGATTCAAATATGTTCAACCTCGGACTAAGCATGTGTGAAGATTTGTGACTTGAAGGAGTCTATAATGAAGATAGCTTTTTATTTAAAAAGCTTATATGGAAATTTAGGTTTTCTGATATGTTAGTGATATGGTCAGTATCTTAGCAGTTGGACAGAACTTTTTTTTAAAACCTGGTTTCCTTTAAATATTGGGTGAAAATTAAAAAAAAAAACACTTTCTGGCCATCAGATTAAGTAGTTAGGCTATATCAATGAAATTCCATCTTAAATTCAAACTTTGCTAAGCTCTTTTCAGTTGCCATTTGACTGAATCATCTGTTGCATTTCAATTTAAGAAAAAAGTAAAATGACCCCTAGGAAAGGGTTAATTCCAAGGAAAGAGACAGGCACACAAACTTGATGTCATGCCAATAGCTCAAGGTCAGAGAGGAAGAGTAATTTTGATCACAGTACAGTGTTTGTCAATCATGTTGTCCCAAGATCTAATCCCCAGGCATTTATTCCTGGGTTTTTGGGAGAGGGGCTTGGAATAAAAACTAAGATCTCTGTCAGCTGTTGGGAATCTCAGTGTCTCTACCTGCTAATTTGTATGATGTGGAGGAATATCACATTAGCAAAGATGATGTATATCCCTTCACTTGACATTGTCAGTGAGACGTGGGATGGTTATGAGTGCGAGTCCAAGGTTTGAGCAGAACCAGAGAAGATGTTGGTGAGAACATGACATGGCCTATAAGAGGTACTAGCAGAAATTAGTATTGGAGGCAACAGTGGCCCCAGCAGCATTGAAGTGGCCCCAGCAGCAGTCCTGGAATGGAGAGGAAGTGGTTTTCCTGTGGCTTCATGGAATGGAGTTGCCATCATTGATCTCATGATAAATATGGTTTGAAGAACACCTTTGTTAGCATAAAAACATTTACATGTTTTTATGTAGCATCAGCAAAGCTGAAGCCTGAGCAGTGGAGAAAGACAATGGTCAATGTTCCAAAGATACTGAGGGGAATTCGTTGGAGCATATGTGATCTAAGGCCTTAGATCCTTCCAGAAGAAATAAGGGGTAGTTTGAAGTAAGGGTAGGAAACCTACAATAGTTGTGCCTAAACTGGAAAAAGTCCTGGATTAAGGTTATAAACGTAACCCTAAATCTGAAATTGGTGTGGCCATTAAAGAGACACTTACACAAAAATTTTTTAAAAAATAACATATAATTCAAATCACCTGAGCACATGTTGATGAGAATTGTTTTTCCCCATAGTGCACATAGCCTGGATTACCTTATTTTATTTTCAGAGAGAGAGAGAACATGCATGTGCAAGCAGGGGGTAGGGAAGAGGGAGATGTAGAGAGAGAATCTTAAGCGGGTTCTACGCTCAGAGGGAGCCCAACGCAGGCCTCAATCTCACGACCTTGAGATCAAGACCTGAGCTGAAATCAGGAGTTGGTTGCTTAATCAACTGAGCTACCCATGTGCCCCCATAGCCTAGATTATTTTAGAGGTTATATTGTATAAAACTGTTTAGATCTCTCTCACTTATCGCAATTTTCCCTTAAGACGGGAAACAAGTGTTCTATGAAATTTATAAAACATTTAAAAATATATATATATTTTGCTTTCAGACATTTCACCTGTTATTAAGATAAAGGATATATACAGGAAAACCATTTGCTTTTAGATTTATTGCCCTGACCTGGATTTGTGTCTGTAGATACCATTTGGTTCCTAAGTGATTTGAATTTCTTTCGTTGACTTCAAAGGCTAAAAATAAGCACTCAGGAAAGTATCCTTCCTTCTGAGATAAAAAAATATATATAGAGAGAGATATACAAAAGATGAAATATTTAGTCAGTTTATACAAATCAACATAAATCAACTTAAGATTACTTTCCGGTACTTTTTTTTTTAATGGAGTAACAGAGTTCTAGAACAATGTCTAGTTGAGAAAAGAGCGTTTAAAACAGATGTTTGAGTTTTGAGAATTTCGATAGAATAAGAAAAGTTTAATTTATTGTCTTCTCAGACATAAATATCTATTTCCAGCTAATCAGACAGATTTGGTCAGGAAATTAGCAGAATGTCTATTTGTGTTGTCTTTTCCTACTTGTTAATGCTAAAATTGAACCATGGGTAACACTTTCCCAGCCATTAAGCACAATTATTTTCTATATTCTTTTCAAGTTGATCTTAGCAAAATCCCTAATAGGTGACTTTGTTTGTAAAATAATATTTTATAAACTCTTTCATACATAGTTAGTTGGAATAAGATTTTTTAAAGAATGATTTTAACTTTGGGAGATATTGTCTTGTTATTCCAGTTCACTGATTTAAACCACTGGATTTATGTTTATACCAGTGAAATTTATATAGTTTTAAAATAAAAATGTGAGCACAGGAATCTATACAGTGGTGAAAATTATGGTTAAGAATCTTAGAATCGTAGAAATGCTAGACTGGATACCACAAGTTGATGTAACAGAAGTCCAATTATTTTCCTACTGTAAACAAGTACATAGTAAAAATTGAGAGAACGATGTTTTCTGATATGTTAGCAATGCACTGTGTTAGCGGTTGGACATGTTACTGGATTGTTTACCCACATCCTCTGAAATATTTGGTGAAATTTTATTTTTTAGTTTTTTTTTTTTTTAAAGACTCATTTATTTTGAGCGGGGGAGAGAGAGAGTGGAGGAGAGGGATAAAGAGAGAATCTCAAGCAGACTCTGCACTGAGCATAGAGCCCAGCATGGGGTTCAATCTCATTACTCCGAGATTGAGACTTCAGTCAAAATCAAGAGTCAAATGCTTAACTGACTGAGCCACCAGGGTGTCCCTGGTGAAATTTTGAAAGACATATTTTCCTACCAGAATAAGAAGTTACACTATATCAATGAAATTTCATATAAATTTCAAGCTTTGCATCATGCATCAAGTCATCATGTTGACCAGAGTTCAATGGTTGCATTTCCATTTTAAGAACAATTTTACTTGAAATTTTTTCATGACTTTAGTGTTTTATGCTTTTAGTATAAACTTAATCTCCAAATAATTCCATTTAGAGTTTCTTTCAGATCAATTTTGTTTTCTATTAAAGAGGTTTTAACAGAAAATATGTTTTCCTTAATCTTCCTCAGATTAATTGACCAAAAATCTTATTAAAAAACCAGGGAGGGAGGGGTGTGCCTCGGGGGCGCAGGTAGTTAAGCGTCTGCCTTCTTCTCAGGTCATGATCGCAGGATCCAGGGATCAATCCCCGCATTGGGCTCCTTACTCAGTGGGGAAGCCTGCTTCTTCCTCTCCCTCTGCCACTCCCCTTGTATGTGCTCTCTCACTCTCTCTCTCTCTCTCTCTCTCAAATAAATAAATAAAATCTTAAAACAAAACAAAACAAAATCAAAACCTTGGGGAAGTCTTGAATCTTTTGCTTTATGAGATAAAGTGTAGATGTCTTTAGATTACTAGATATTTTTAGAGCAAGGATTATTAAGATTGTCTAAATGAAATCTAATAATCCATGATATTGATTGCTTCCATACTGAAGTGTGCTATAGTGTGATGAAAACATTACTACCCAAATGAAGCCTTAAATACAGTGCATTTATACAAGTAATCTTAGATCCAGGCGGAAGATGTATTGTTAAATGAATGAAGGCATAATAAAAAAGATTAGAGGGTGACTGATGTCTAATTTTAGGTATATCGTAATTTGAAGGTGGTATTACACACAATATACATTGATTGATTTCCATGTAGAGTAATATTGCCAGGCTTCAAACTAGAAAGAAAGGAAACCTACTTTGGTATTTTTGGAAGGACTTTTAAATGTGTGTTAAAAAAAAATAATATATTTATACTCAACCTTTGAATTATCACCATTATTTAAGTAACATAAAGATCTTCCTGTTTAGAAGTTAGCTCCTTAGGGACTTGGTTTAACTCTGAGGATTTGAGGTCCAGAGGAGCCCATGATGCCTCAGTGCCTTGGGGGGCCAGGGATAAAGCAGCTATGCACTCAACAACACTCCAGTGGTTTGAAAGTTAAGATGCCTCATAATTTACCATGAGGGAGGGCCTTAGGGGAAGAATGAATATGGCTCAATTAATTAGTACTTGTTAGCAAACTTCAACCGTTACCCTATTTAGATTTTCAAATCACTGATATCTCAGATACCCACAAGATTTGGAAAGGAAATGAGAATACACGGTGGAGAAAGCTAATTTGTCCAGCAGGCCACCAGCTCTGGAATATAGTGTCCCCAGCCAAGCAATTGTCACAGGTTAGCCTTTCTATAAAGAAGAAAAAGGAAATGGTGTCTGTTTGCTGTTTTTAACTCTGATGTTAAACACATCCATGTCTTTTAGTTTGAATTTCTGAATAAGATGAATATTCTGGATGACCATCTATGGATTCCTATGAAAAATCTAAAATAAATAAATTAATTTTTGTGAACTGTCTGGAGTTTTTTTATGGGTGTTGGTTTTCTATATTCATTATCTTCTAAGTGGCTAGTATTCATATTTAGAAAAGTTAATGATTCTTTTTTAAAAAGATTTTATTTATTTATTAGAGAGAGGGAAAGCACAAGCAGAGGGGAGGGGCAGAGGGAGGAGCAGGTTTCCTGAGGCAGGGCTCAATCCCAGGACCCTGAGATCATGACCTGAGCTGAAGGCAGATGCCTAATTGACTGAGCCACCCAGTGCCCTGAAAAGTTAATGATTCTTAATGATTATCTAGTTATTTTCAAGAAATTATGCCAATAATATATTCTTTGTTCTAAAAGTTTTTTGGATAAATCTGATGTTTTCATGGCAGAGAAACTCATTATCTTCAAATAGTAATTTATACAAAATATAATTATTTTCAATAATCTTAGCTCGCCCCTCCACTCCCCCCTTATATTTGTTCTAACTGCTTTGGCCAAGATTTCTAAGAATGTTGAATGATAAGATTGATAGTGAATGTCTGAGTCATACTTTGAGTTTTTGTCATTAGGTTTTCTTTTTTTGATGTTTATTTGGGTTTTGTTTTTCTGTTTAGTTATTGAAGACTTCGGTTTAAGATAACTATCCTTTATCATTGTAGGAAGTACTCTTGCACCTTTAGTTGCCTTTAATTTAAAATATGTTTGTACATCAACTTTATAAAATAGTATTTGGGTTGATTTGTTATGGTAGAGCGTGTTTGAGTCCGACATAGTTTCCCCTTGATACATCCCATTACAGCCTCTGATTTCCACATTTATGTTTCATGCATTGGGCCTTGTGGACATTTAAATCTAAGTTCTTCACACTGGATTTTCAAAGAGGGGAACATAGGAAGTTTTCTCAAATTTATTCATAAAGTTCATGGGAATCAAATTTAATTATAGTTACAGAGGCTTCATGCCTTTAAGAGGAATACCGTTCAGGAGAATATTCTAGTTTGTAAAACATTGGTGTATGGCTACAATCACAGAATGTAAATTGTTTAGTTAGTTACTTAGTTTACATGCAGGCCTTGTGTTTAACGTATCTAATTTATAGCATATTACAGATAACATGATGATTGGTGATAAAAGGCTGAGCGGAAGCAGGTGAATTCACAGGAAAAGGATAAGAACGAAGTCCATAAAAGCCTCCCAAGGAACAGACAGATGCATTCAGATTTTCTTCCTCTGGAGCTAACCTAGCTGATTTGAAAGGAAGTGATTGCCTCGTTGAGCCAAGACACTTCCATGATTCACACTAACCTTCCTCTGGTGGGCAATTTCATTCTCACTCTCACAGCCCCCGAGGAACTGCATGGGTGCACACTGGAGATTTCCTGACCAAAGTTCATGTACGGTGTAATTTAAGTAAAAGCCCTGATTACATTCTGTGCTGCTCTGAGTTAAATGATAGGAAAACCTGATATGTGTGGAAGGGCCAAGGCGAGTACATGTGCTTTCCTCCCCCGGTTCAGTCAAAAGCAGCATGAGAAACACATTAGAACTGAGGCAGATTCTAAACATTGAAGAGCTAATTCCAGGAGGCAGAAAACAAAAATAGACTCATTATAGTATGGACAAGAAGAGTGTATTGGTTTATAAATTTATGTATCACATCCAGTTGCGTCAATGGAGAGCCATGCGTTAATGTATATATATATTTGCGTAGGCGATCGTCAGGTTATTCATCTGAAATATAACAAACAGTTAAATATCAGCCAAATTAAAATCTGTTGTATGTACATTGCTAAATGCCCTACTTTGAATTTCTCAGTGGGTCTATTAATTTTCCTGTGAGATGATTGTAGATATATCCAAAAGCATATTCTGAATGATTAGGGCACTTTCAGAAATTTGTCCTATTAGTAACCTACCTTCTGGTAATAGACATCCTATTCTGAAACCATCCCACTCTATTAAATCCTGACACTATCCAATGAAACATGAGCAGAGGAGCCAGTGCTAAGATGAGGTCTGCTGTTTCCAAATTTATACTAAACTCCACGTGCTTCACTGTCTTAAACTCTGCTTACTGTATTTAGGTTATTGGTTTATGAGGGCAAGATATGCCAGTAAAAAGGAGGTATTGTTTTGATATTAAGAGTAGGTTCTTACCTGACTCATAGGCTGAATTATGTTATAGCAAGAAATTGGCAAAATTGTAATGTTACAAA
Source organism: Enhydra lutris kenyoni (assembly GCF_002288905.1). Classification (NCBI taxonomy): domain Eukaryota; kingdom Metazoa; phylum Chordata; class Mammalia; order Carnivora; family Mustelidae; genus Enhydra; species Enhydra lutris. The sequence goes on along the minus strand of NW_019154132.1, from coordinate 9,886,548 downwards.
TAATGAATTATAAGTATGATTTATAATTATATATAATTGATAAGTAATTATAATTATTATAAACATTATGGATTCACTATCTCCATAGTCTCGAGAGTATAGTTATTTAATCCTGAGTTGTCATTCTTAGTTTGAAACAAAGGCTTATGCAAGAAATGTGACACCTGCTCCTCCTTGGGGGGCATAATAATCCTTATCTCGCTCTTATTTTTTCCCATGTCACTAATCACTATAAAAAAAACTATAAAGTATAAATATTCATTTGCTTTTTAGAAAAGATTTTATTTATGTATTTGATAGCCAGCACAAGCAGGGGAGATATATATACATATATATATATGTATATATATTTTTTAGATGGCACAGAATCCGTGTGTGTGTGTGTGTGTGTGTGTGTGTGTGTGTATTTATTTATTTATTTATTTGGGAGAGAGAGAGAGAGAGAGAGAGGGTGGGTTGAGGGGGAGAGTCATAGGAAGAGGGAAAGAAAGAATGTCAAGCAGGCTCCCTGCTGAGCAAGGAGCTCCGTGGGGGACTGGATCCCAGAACCCCAGGATCATGACCTGAGCCAAAGGCAGACACTTAACCAAATGAACCACCCAGGTGCCCAGATATTCATTCCTTTTATTCTTCCATTCCTAGAATGCAAGCTCTGTGAAGGGAAGGATTTTTGAGTGTTTTATTTTACTGACATATTTACATAATGCCTATTATGTAGGCACTAAATATTGGTCAAGTGAATAGATATGAAGCATCGTACAGTGTAAAGTGACACTGTACCACAACCTAATAATAATTTGAACAAAAACATGAGTTGGGGGCGCCTGGGTGGCTCAGTCGGTTAAGCACTTGACTCTTGATTTCCGCTCAGGTAATGATCTCAGGGTGGTGAGACCGAGACCCACCTCTGGTTCCAGGCTCAGCACGGAGTCTGCTTGTCCTTCTCCCTCCCCCTTCCTTTGCTCCTTTGTCTCTCTTTCGCTCTCTCAAATAAATCAACAAATAAAATCCTAAAAAACAAAACAAAACAAAAACATAAGTTATACTCAATTCTGGTACTACTGAAGAAGCTTCAAAATATACTTCACATGGTAGTTTCTCCAGCGAGTCTTCTCTGCAGTCCCCAGGAGGGGCCGGAAGCTCCTGCTGTGTGCTCAGACAGAGTCCCACCCTTTACCACAGTGTGATTTTTTTTTTTTTTTTTAAAGATTTTATTTGACAGATCACAAGCAGGCAGAGAGAGAGGAGGAAGCAGGCTCCCCGCTGAGCAGAGAGCCCCATCCCAGGATGCTGGGATCATGACCTGAGCTGAAGGCAGAGGCTTTAACCCACTGAGCCACCCAGGCGTCCCCACAGTGTGAAATCTTAACCAGACTGCGCATGTCTGCCTTCATTGTTCTTGGAGCTCACGGTGTTCTGAAGTCAGGGCCATGGTATTTCGTTGGTTTGTTTTTAGAATCCAGACAGTGTTTGGTTCCTACAAAGCACTCAGTTAAAAAAGTAAAGGGCAGGGGGTGTTGAAGGGAAAGATAGAGGGTATGGGGAATAGAAAGGAAGAGATGAATGAAGGGGGGGGGTTGCTTATTTAATCAAGATAGAACATTGGGACAAGAGAAGAATTTAGATACTGCTATAGGTTTCCAAGAGAGATTTTTTTAGCAAATGAATTCAGATATTATGAGTATTTCTGTGTGCCAGGCATGCTTCTAGCCACTGAGGGGTCTGCAGTAAACAAAGAGATACTGTCACTGTCCTCATGGAGCACTTTTAGGTTAGTTAAAAAAAATTTTTTTTGTTTTAGTTAAAAAATTTTTTTTTTGGTGGGGGAGACAGAAAATATTGTATATTGTAAATATTGTATATTTTGTATATGTATTATTATTGTATATATTGTATTGTATATGTATATATTGTATATATTATTGTATATAATATTGTATATGTAAAACAATGTTCAACATGATTTGAAATATAGTGGAAAATATATAAATTGTAAAAAATAAGTGAATTATATAAATGAATTATGTAAAATATATTAATTATATAAATATATTAATGTAATATAATATATGATTGTAATATAATATGATATGATATGACATAATGTAGAATTTAGGGATGCTTAAAGGGAATCCGTGGATTGCCTCTTTGTAAAGATTCCTCATAAGCCTTTACCTGTAAAATGCTATTTGCCGTATCCCAGAACGCGAAACACAACATAAGTCACTCCAGAAGTGAAGTTTGTAACTTACATGTATGCCTCAACCCGGCCTGAACGTGGGAGGAACGATTTGCATAGAAGTCGAAACCATACATAGATCTTCGAGGGGCGCATCTCCGTTGCGCGCAGAAGCACGGAGCCCCGGAGGGGAGACTTGGGGGTCTGGAGGCTCCCTGCACGCAGGCCTCCTTGCGCAGCTGGGCAGGACCCTCCTTTCTCAACTGACAGCAGGGATGAAAAGGGTTTGAGAACCTGCAGACCAGACAGACTTCCCCAGACTTTTGGTTAAAAGCGACTGCACTCTGTGGCTTTAAACAAGGTCTTGATTAAGCTGATATTATTTACGAAGTCGTTTCTGTTAGACAAGAAATCGAGTCGTATTGGAACGGGGGTGATTGCAGGATCTGGGTCCCCACGGTTGGCTGCTGAGGGTGGGTGATAATAATAAGAAATACACTGCCACTTTTGCTTTCATAGAGGCGAATTATTTTGCTAGCATATGGAAGCTTGTGCTTCAGGTACCACAGTGCTTTGTGGTAGAGGGGGAAAAAAAAACACAAAAACAATTACATGAATGAGGTAGAATGACTGTGTTATTGCAGTACATAAGACTTTGATTACATACTGCCAAGATTCATACCAGCCTAGTAGTTGTTGACAGATAGAGTAACAAAAATGAAACTCATTTATTTTTTTCTTTATTGAGACCTCAAGGAAAAGCAGATTTTCAGTTCTTGTACTTACTACGTTGATAGAACAGAGACTGACAGCAAAAATGTGCCAGTCCAGAAATATAAATTAAACCCCGGTTCATATCAAAATTCCATTTAGTCTTGGAAAAGGAGTTGCTGTTTGGATTATTTTTGATCCTAAATCAAATATACGATGGAGGATCACAGTATACCTGGTATTTGTTAACCCTTTCCTGTGAACAGTACTTGCAACCTCATTGTTTTTGGTCGATGATGCTTTATTTCTCCCACAGTGTATGAGGCCACTTGAATTATCGTCAGAGTAGGTTATATTTTACCGAATGGAAATTGCTAGCAACAGACATATACATCTCAGTCTGCAGGAAGTATGAAACTAGATTTGAAAAATTGATAACAGACCCTTTTCTCTATTACAAAGTCCCATTCGATGCTACAGTTTGATTATCAAGACAAATAAGTGAGAAATGTAAAGTGGGGATTTTTGGATTGTTTGTTGAGATTGTTGATGTGTGTTGAACAAAATTTCTGACTACATCATTTGTAACTTCCCTTCCTATAACTTAAGTTGACCAAGCAAAAGGACCTCTTACTTTCTTTTCTTTTTCTCTGTCTCCTACCCTCCCTTCCTCCCTTCCTTCCTTCTTTTTTTCTTCCCTCCCTTACTTCCTTCTTTCTCTCTCTTTCTTTTCACTTTCTCTCTTTCTTTATCTTCAACTGTCAATATGGAAATTTTGTTATAGTTTCTCTTAATTAAGACACTGTGAAATCAATGACAGAATTCTGAAAACAACAACACAGCAGACTTGGGGAGTGGATATACAAGCAGGTAAACAGAATGATCAGTAAACCCTAAACATCATTATAATCCAACAATATCCATTTCTTGAGTGTATCCTAAACAGAATTTTGCTTAAGTTTTTATTATTAATTATTCTTATTATTCCAAAGTCTACATTTGGTCATTTTCTCATTAATTTTTTAGCAACCGAAAGATAGCGTGAACTTGTTTCTTGAATTACCTTTTCTGACCTTTTGCAAGATGATAATTACAAAAAAGGGAGGCCTGGAAGGACTTGTACAAAAATTAAGCTTATAAAGTAGCTAAAATGGCCCTTCTGTGCTGGTGTCGATTTCAAAATTAACATTTTGGTTCATGTGCTTCTAATAATCACTGACCCTTACTTCATGTACTTTCCACAGGAAATGAATACAACAGAAATTACTTTGACCCACTGATGGATGAGGAAATCAACCCAAGGCAGTGTGGGATGGAGGTCAGCGGAGAGGGTGAGCTAGAATTAAGTATGTAATTTTTGTGTCAGAATATTCTTTTCCATTCATGAAAATGAGGTGACAAAGATCACACATGCAGTTCCGTTTAGATTTTGCGGCTTACAATTTAAATGGTAAGTTTTAACCACTAACAACATGATGGGCAGCGAAGGTAATTTTTGATCAAGGACAGCCAGCTGGCAGAGAGAAGAAGTAGGAATTTGCTTTCATTTGATGCGGCCGGAAGCAGTTTGGTGCCATTATAAGGCCCGTGTTATGCGTATGAGGACCGTCATCACTTCGCAAATGCCATCTCTGGTCTTTGAGTTTAAAATGAGCATTCTTCAAAGCAGCACAAAATGCATCTAGCCTAAGAAGTTTCTGGGCGCCTGGGTGGCTCAGTGGGTTAAAGCCTCTGCCTTCAGCTCAGGTCGTGATCCCAGGGTCCTGGAATCGAGTTCCGCATCGGGCTCTTTCTTTGCTCAGCAGGGAGTCTGCTTCCCCCCCCCCCC
>NW_019154132.1:9841351-9881730 GCF_002288905.1 Enhydra lutris kenyoni | reverse complement strand
ATCTCTGTCTGTCAAATAAATAAATAAAATCTTAAAAAAAAAAAAAAAAGAAGTTTCTGTGCACGGTGACTCCTGATGCCTTTCATCAGAGGCAGGGCATGAACCGCCGCCTGCGTTCTGAACCACAACGGTGCAGTGATCTGATTTTCTCTTCTATAACCTTGAGTCTAGTTGCAGCTGTGACAGTTCAGAAGACCACGCTCCACCCCTGGGCACCGGTCACTGAATCTGAACGTCTTAGGGAAAGACTGGGGTAAATCCTCACAGAGAGAGGGGCTCAAGCATGGTGTAGGAATGATTTTAAAAGATGGTTTTCCGTAACTACACCGCTTTTTAGATGACACAGAATCCACGGATATCATCAAAAGATGTATGCATAGGAAAAGGCAAGAACTTGATCTGAGGACAGTTTTTACCAGTAACTCAAATCGAGGTGAATTGAAAACTGGAAAAACCTCAACCTTTTATTTGCCCAACACACAGGGGGATGAAAGATAATCCCGATGCTTTCTGGAGAGGAATGTGAACTGGATTCTTCTTGAGGTCTGCTTTAACTCCTTGGAGATCACAATATATAGTTGTATTTGGTGGAGTTTTTATAATGTAAGGACTAAAGCTGGCTTAATAAGATGTTCAGTGATACATGAACGAGGAACGGATCTAACCACAGATAGACAAGGTTCATAAAATAAAATATTGTGTGTCACTCTTCCCTAGTCCGCAGGGATGGCCCAGTGCCTGGAGTTCACGTTGTGTCCCATGTTTCAGAGTGGGCAGTTGTCTTTATATCCAGTTTTAAGTCTGCAATTGATGATAATTTATTTTTCTTTTTGCTGGGTATTCAAGCCCGTGCACCTATCTCAGTTGGGGGGGTAGACAGTGCTAATGAACACAAGATTGCCTTCCACGTCCTCTGTGGCACAGAGCTAGAGATCATGCAAGGACATAACAGGGTGGGGTTCGGCCACCTGAGCAAAGGCACAACGCACAGAGTTTAGTGTGTTTGCCCCATCTATGTCCACCCCGGTTCTGCTTTTCTCATATTTATTTGTCTATAATTTGTTTCTTTTTTCTCAAATCAATACAGCTTTAAGATACCACAAAGAAGTCTGAAAAATCATCCGGCATCTTGCGATTTTTGTAGCTGGACAACTTAGATCTTATTCATCAGCATGCGGGACTAGTCCTTTTTCAGAAACATAGACCCCATCCCCAGAATTTCTGTCATGCTTGTTTTTAACTGTGGCGGCTTACTGAATCAAAGCAGCAGAGTGTGACACCAGTTCAGTGTCATTTCCTTCAAGAATTAACTCATCTTTCCTGAGTTACTGAACAAGCAACACATGGTCTCATCCAAAACCCTGGGGATGTATTTTTCACCCAAGAGATTTTGGATTTTGACAAGAGAACTGTTCTCCTAAATAACAATGTTGGTGGGGAAGTGGGCATTCACAGACCTAATCCTGGAATTGAAGCCCAGACCACACCCTTGACCATCTTCTGTGCATGACTACAGATCGTGTGGACAGTAGCCAGTTCTTTGCTGTTTCCCATCACTTGTCAACTCAGAGCCTCTTCTATTTCTTTCCAAGGAGACTGAGTTCTACATTGATGTGATTGAAGTCTCTTTTTGGGGTACCTCTGGGATCCTTCACCATAACAGTGTCCCTTCAGAGTGATGTTGACACTTTCTGGAATGTCAACACTCTGTTGAGAATGGTTTTCATTCTCACAGTAGATGTGGCAAAACTGTTTATAATTTGTACTCTACTTGCTTCCAAAATAGTTTGAAGAAGCTTATAATAGAAATGTAAATGCATATGGTCAAAGCATTCAAACATAGATGAAAGAGGGATTTGAGAACACCTACACAAAGAAGTAAATGCACAAGAAATCAAGGACTGTAATTAATTATAACTGTAATTAATCACTTACTCTTACTTTGGGCTTCCTGAAAGTGAAATGTAAAGATACATAAGATAGGTAACATTTAGGTAAATGTCAGTCACATCTAAAAAATACCTTCAGGGTTAAACAGAATTGATGACTCTTTTTTAGTGTCAATAACCACCACCACCACCATCACTTTATTTTATTATTTTTTTTAAAGATTTAATTATTTATTTGGGAGGGGGGTGATTAGAGGGGAAGGGGCAAGGGGAGAGGGAAAGAAAGAAACTGAAGCAGACTCCCCACTGAGCATAGATCTGGACATGGAGGTTGATCTCATGACCATGAGATCATAACCTGAGCCCAATTCAAAGGTCAGATGCTTAATCAACAGTCACACAGGCACCTCTACAATTTAATTTAATTTAATTTTTTAACAGTAGATCCTGGAAGGATAATGTTATGTTAATTTTTTGTTTAGCAAAGATTAAAAATAATGGACAATTGGTTCTTGGTTATTGGTCAATACATTTTACTTACTGTGGAATATAGATCTGAGTGTCACTACGAGGCATCTAGTACATAGGTGCCCAACTTTTATTATTTTATCATTTGGATATGATTTTATATAAGTAATTCTAGCTTGTGGATCAGTCAGTGTTCTCCAAAGAAACAGAACCCAAAACCAATAAATAGGCTCTCTTTCTGTCCCTACATATTACATAATACATGTATAATATACATGTACATAATACATGGACAATATTTGTATATGCAAAGAGAGACAGAGAGACAGAAAGAGGGGGAATTATTTTAAGAAATCTATATTATTGTTCATATGATTGTGAGGACTGGCAAGTCTATCTATAGGGCTAAGGCTGGTAGGGTGGAGATTCAGGTGAAGTTTGAGTGAAATTCAGGCAAGCATTGATATGCAGTCCTGAGAGTGAATTTGGCAGGTCAGTAGACTGGAAGTGGCAGTATAATTTCTATGTTGTAGTGTTGAGGAGAATCACTTCTTTGGGAAACCTGCATTTTCTCTCATGCCTTCAACTGATTGGATGAGACCCACCCACATTATGTGTAGAGTGATTTGCTTTGCTCAAATCACTCTACACATAATTAATGTAAATGTATTAATGTAAATGTCAGTCACATCTAAAAAATACCTTCACAGCAGCATCTAGACTGATGTTTGACCAAACAACTAGGTACTGCAGCCTAGCCAAATTGACACATCAAGTTAACCATCACCTGTTGTATTTAGTAATAACTAATTAATTCATAGTAATACCTTATGGAGTGTTGAGGTCCATGGATTTGACATACTAAATGCGTTCTCCATGATCACCAGACTTTAATTCTGTTCCAACTCAGTCTCAAGTGAACACCAGCTCCTGCCTGGAATTGTTGGATGGCTTTTGTCCACATCCATTCTTCCTTTGTTTTAATCTATTGTCCACATGGCATCTTGCTCATCCCTCATTGAAGCTCTCTTATTGTTGCCTGTTGCTTTCAGGGTAAACACCAGCCTACTGTCCTTACTCATCTCAGGTCCGCTGCACTTGCTCACCGTGCTCTGGCCACATTGAACTTGCTTTTGTTCCTTAGATGCATGGAGCTCTTTCTGGACACTGAACCCTCACAGGTGCTGGGACAGCCACCTTACTGGCCACTGTACACTCTTCTGAGCTTACATCTCAATTCTCGACTCCCTTGACTAACCAAAGTGAAGTTTCCCTATCTTATCAAACTCATCATGATGATCACTCACTATTTATTAGTGAGTTTACCTGTGAAAAAATGTGTTTCTCTCCTTTAAACCATCTCTTGAACACAAAGAGGGAAGAGAGTCTACTTACTTTGCTCTCTGATGAATTTTTAAGGCTTAGCACAGTGGTTGGCACAGAGCAAATGTTGACTTGAGAAGTCCTTGTTGAGTGAATGTATAAATGAAGAAATGAATGGAAAGTGCTAAGCATAATATCCCAAACATGGCGAAGCTTCTGTATACGTGAGTTATGATTACTTCCTGAGTGCTCATGGTGTCTTAAGCTGGACATAGCTGCTCTGGCCAGACAATGCAAAACCATCTAAAGGAGCTATCATTATTTCTATTTTTAAGATGAAGAAACATACTGAGAAAGATTTAGTAGTTTTTCTTAAGGTCACAGAGATCTGGCAAGCATGGAATGGAGATCGGATCCCTATCTTTGGCACTATCTGTTCTCTTTCCCCTCAGGAGTTGCCTTGGTCCTGTTGGTTTTTCCCACTTTTCCCTTTGAGGAAAACATCTAAGGGGAAAGTACCTGGATTGATTCAAATTGTTGAATTTGAGTTTGAAGGGGATAGTCTCTTGCCTTCAGTTTCTGTCTTATGTAACCCATTTGACCCACCAGGGTCCTCTTGGAGCACCACTGAGGGGGTTTCTCAGCAGGTCTGCCTACCAAAAAAACTAGAACCTCTTGCTCAGATTCCCCTCATATGACACCCCAGAAGCTGTCTATAATTCATTACTTCATAATGAAAACAAAAATGCTAGTTCAGAATGACAGAACCTAAACTATTGAAAAATTCTGTTGCGAAAAATTACGAAGTAGTTAACAAACAAGGAAATGGGGGTGGCTGCCCTTTGCTGAGTCCCCACTATATGCCAGGCATGAAGCAATGAGCTGTATGTGTGTTATCTTCTTAACCCTCACTTCCATCCCGTTTTTGGGGCCAGGAGATTAAAGCTCAAAGACTTTAAGAAGTTTCCCTAAGATTACAGAGCTGGTAAGTGGTGGAGCTGGGATTTGGATGTAGGTTTGCCTCTTTTTAAGGATGTTGTCTCTGTACTAATCCCATTTACCTTTTGTCTATCTGTTGGCTTTGACATGCAAAATGCATGTTCATTTATTCTTTCTGTGACTTTCATTGGTCTGTCAAGATTACGTAGTCCTTATAGGGAGGTTTTTATTACGTCTGCAGAAATTTCCCCATCTATGCAGCTGCTATTGTTCTTTGTTAACTTCCAAAGAAGATTCTTTTATGAGCCATAGATCAGTCAAGTTCCAGGCAATGCTTCCCTAAAAGGCAACCTGCAAAATGTCTTCCGGGGATGGCTCCCTTCCTTTCCCCCAGATGTTGGGGTGGTACGAGGTTTGTGCAGGCTCTTGGCAGGAAAAGAACATTTGTAGGTTGACCAATCCTTGAGAAAATCATCTGCAGGTTTCCGTGAGCAGAAGCTGACTTCAAAGACCTTTTTATGTTACACTTTCAGACATTCTATCTGGCTCCAGCAGCCTGGACTTTCCTGAATAGTCATCCCAAGTCCATGAGCACAGGCTACAGTGAACTTCTTTCCAACACTGATGTTCCAAAGATCATAGGGATGGATGGAAAGGGGAGACCTAGAATTTTCAGGAAGTTCTCACTTGGACAGTGAATACCCCTCAAGGCTCTTCTAGAACACTTGCTGCTGGAGTTTCAGATGTGAATTGCAGAATTAACTACCATCCTCAGAGTTGGCTCGCCCATGGAGTCCAAAGTACGAAGTAGGAGAAATATGTTGACTTTTTAAAAACTACCTCTGTAAGAGTACAACCACAGTTTAGCTAGTTCACTTGCCTTTTAGAGGAAGGGGAGCCATGTTTGATGTATATAGGTATATTCTAAGACTGGGGTGGTCATCCAAATTTGCATAATTTATGTTTGGTTCTATCCAGTGGCAGATCTACCTAGAAAGACTCTTTAAACCCTTTTCCAGAACTGTGTTTTTTTTTTGTTGTTGTTGATCATGTGTTTTTTGTTTATATGTTTGGTTGATTGGCTGGTTTCCAATTTTTTTTTTTTAAGATTTTATTTATTTATTTGACAGAGAGAGATCATAAGTAGACAGAGAGGCAGTCAGAGACAGAGAGAGAGAGGGAAGCAGGCTCCCTGTCAAGCAGAGAGCCCGACGTGGGGCTCGATCCCAGGACCCTGAGATCATGACCTGAGCTGAAGGCAGCGGCTTAACCCACTGAGCCACCCAGGCGCCCCTGGTTTCCAATTTTTAATGACATAACCTTGTTACTTTAAATTCACAAAAGAACTAAGTAGCATGTATATTTGCTTTTACATTGCAATAATGTATATAAAAGAATTTAAGACCACCTTATGCCACTTAAGTTTGTTGTTTCTTACATATATGCAGTAAAAAATAGGATATGCAGAGAGTAGGTAGTGGAAGACACGCATTCATTTTACATATATATTCTGTTGTATGATTTGACAAACCATAATGGCTTGTTCTGAAATAATTTTTGTGTAGTGTATGTCATAATCCACTGAATATTAGATCATTTTTTTGGAGAAGAAGTATTCTATTATGAATACATTGCAACATACATTTGAAAGTCATTGTTCCAGTTATCATTGATTTAAAAAAGGTTTTTTTTTTTTTTAATTTCAGAGGAAGGCAGCATATTGAGTAGAATTTGTGTCTATGACCTGTAGAATAACTAAAGAGCCACAATCACTAATAATTTATTTTTGTAATTCAATTTGCATATTTATGTATTAACTGATGAGTAAGTTATCATAAATATGTTCTTTTAGCACCTCTACAAGTTGATAATAGAATTCTCTGTGATCGATTAATGAGGCTGTTTGACAAGAATGAACAAGGAGAAGCCCAAGGTAGGAGACTAATTATTTTCTATCTTTTGTATTAACATTAGTTATAAATTCATCAAGATGTGTTCTTACAAATGTTGATCTGTGTTTTCTAAATATAACCACTCACTGAGGATCTATGTGTGTTTGATGGTTGCAAATACTTAAATATAGCTAAAGCTGGGGGGAAAGGTAACTATGGCCCAGTTTTCTGGAATTCAATAGAACTTATAACCCTAGATAGTGAAAGTGATTTACTTGCTTTGAAGGATCTTACAATGGGATATGACATATTTGGATTCTCTAATATGGTGCTATATGCCACTCTTTTTAAAGAATATGTTTTAGCTCTTAGAGAAATGCTTTGGGTGGTAGAAGACAAGCACTATATTGTTTTCAATCTTAGCATGGGAATTCATACTTGTGAATGTTAGGCTCTTTAAGTAAGTAATTCTCATGTGTATTAATCTAGGAATTTAAAGATAATCCCTTAAAAACTAAAATCTAAATTCTTAGGTTAATGCGTATAAATTCATGCCAGAACCACACTTGAGATTTTACCAAAGCATTAAGAGTAAATTGTTGTATCCACGTGTATTTAAATTCATTAAGTTTTTTTTTTCTTCTTCTCAGTGTGTGCTTAGTTCTTCTCAAGGGATCATTGTCTCTTTCTTATTTAAATATTTCCTTAAAATACTTGTGAGGAGATGGGGTCATGGTTAAGTCCTCTATATTTTTAGTTATTTTTCCATTGAATTTATGCTTAGTCTTCTCCGTTTGGTAACCATCACCTTGGACCAATTTCTTAATCTTTCTTTGTCATTTCTGCCAAATGGATACAATCCCTCCCACAATGGAGTAGTTATGGGGATTAAATTATTCTCTAATACATGGGCAGACATCATAAGCACACACACAGAGAATAATGAAGATAATTGATAATGATAAAAACATTAATACCAGCTAAACATTTGGTGAGTGCTGACCAGGTGTCTGGCATCATCCTAACCACTGTTCAATTCTAAATAGGGTAAGTATTATCTTACTTAAACCTCCGAACAATCCTGAAAGATAGGTCGCCTTTTTTATCCCCATTTATAGAATGGCATCCCCTAAAATTTTTATTCCTGCCTAGATACAGTTCCCCTTAGCTTTTTTTTTTTTTTTTTTACTATCAGTTTGTGTAACATTTTATTTCTTTTTGTCTTTGTAAACCAAACAGAATCATTTTTCAGGCCAGCTTGATCCCTCATTTTGAGGGATCCTCACTTGAATGAAAAATTAGTCAGGATTCCCCAGAGAAGCAGAATCCAATAGAACCAATAGAAAGAGAGAGAGATTTATGGCAGCTGGCAAGTCTGAAACCCTTAGGACACAATGGTAGGGTGGAGATTCAGGTAAGAGTTGATATAAAATTCAGGCAGGAGTTGAAGTCTTGAGTCACAATTCCGCAGGGCAGAAGGCTGGAAGTTCAAGTAAGAGATAATGTTGCAGTCTTGAAGCTCAATTCCTTCTTTTTGGAGGAAACCCTAATCTTTACTCTTAAGGCTTTCAAATGACTTGATGAGGTCCTTTCACTTCATGAAGGGGGATCTGCTTTGCTCAAAGTCTATTGATATAAATGTTAATCACATCTAAAAATTACTTTTGATGGCAACGTCTACACTGGTGTTTGAACAAATAGCTGGGCACCGTAGTCTAGCCATGCAGACACATAAAATTAAGCATAAAAAATGGCTACGTTTAAATTAAAGAGATCTCTATATTTTCAGTCTAGTATGTGAGTCAGCAAATACGTATTGAGTATCTTTTTGTGTGTGTGTGTGTGCTAGGCATTGGGCAATGCACTTTTATACTTATTATGTCTTTTCCATTCTGACAAGTCTTTGCAGCTTGGATCCTGGAAACCGCCCAGGTATACCTGATAGGCTTTCAAAATCATTTGTGAGCTTTCCAAAGTCTTATGGAATTTACAGAATGAATAGTCAGGCACTGTTCATCGGTACTATACAGTCAGCTATATTGTACAGGAGGATATAATGGAGACTTAGAAAGTTTAAGAATTTGTGCAAGGTAATACGGTGAACGAGTGAGCAAAGAAAGCAGTCTTTGGTAGCAGCAGCCCAGTTCTCCTCTCCAGTAACCCATCTCATGTCCTGTTGGACACTGGGCTCTCTTCCTTTGGTTAAAGAGTATCTAGGTTTTTGTTAAAATCCTAACTTTGGAAGCATGCAAAAATTCCATATTTTATCTTCCAGCATTTTCACCCAAGCCTGGAAGAGAGAGGATTATTGTATATTTACAGTGTACCTCTAGCTAGATGAATAGATGCATTTTGTAGATGATGCTGTTTTCAGAAGATAGAGAGAGAAAGAAAATACACATACCATTTATATAAATGCAGGCATTTCTATGCAAATAAACAAGGCAGCCCAGATGAAGTCCTTCTGTGTTTGCAAAGCTCAGGAACTGTTCTCAGGGATCCTAACTTGAAAAATGAACCCAAGGGCTCCAGCTTCTCCTACACCTATTCATCTCCTAAGTAGATTTCAGCAAAGCGGTGAGTAGTGGTGAGACAGTGAGGTAAACAACATGTAATATTAACACACAGAAAAGCGGCGTATCTACCCTTCAGGAGGTAATTTGGTAAGTGAAAAAAAGGCTTTCATTTAGAGCCTGTACTTGACTCACTTTGGGAACATGACAGGAAGAACAAAAGTTGTTGGCATCGGGCTTGTTTTTTAATCTTAAAACTTGTTCTGGGCTTTAGCAATTTCCCAGGACATTAAACAGAAAATAACTTGCTAAACTGTAGATTTTTGAAAACCAGGCTTTATCCCCAATAAGAAAAAATGTGGTTAGATGACTGTGTGGCAAGCCACTGTTAAAGTGACAAAGAGCCAAGTCAAATCTTGTGTGATTTTCTTGGGGGTAAATAGATGAGAGCTTCAAGGAGATTGTGGATTCTGAAGAGCCAGAGAGTTCCAGAAAGAGACCTGAGCCCCACGCCACCTCTGCCTATGGTGAGGCCTCTGAGGTACATGTTCAGAAAAGTATAATTCTGCTTGAAAGTTCTTCCTTGGAACAGGTGAGTATCAAATGTATATCGAGAAATGTAAGATAATGTCTCTTTTTAAAATAGCAAGTAGAAATGTCTGTCCTATATATCGTCCACTGATTTTACTTGCCAACACACCCCTGTGTAGAACACATGATTCATGATTTGCCTAAATCTTTCCCCTTATTTTTTATACATTTTTTTAGCAAGCAGAACACATGCTATTTATCAATATCAATCCCAGTCCTCACACAATTTAATTTTATTTCAACTAGTTTTATTTCATTTACCCCAAGAAGAAAGATAGGCTGATTCAGGCTAAATAGGAAAAAATATCACTGGGGAGTGGTACTTACTTCAGACCATTTTTAGGAGGAGGAGAGGAGCCTTTCATAAAGAATCCAGCACAGAGGAAGTGCTCTTTAAATGGCAAGGGCAGGGGGAGAGAAAAAATGGTCATCTGTGTTCTCACCTTCAATGATGTCAGGAAGTTCTGTGTGTAGGAAAGTACTTCAGACTTGGTCTTGGAGTTCATGGCTTTCAACCTTGGTTCTGATATTTATATGAATTTGAATCTTTCTATAAAGTAGGATGAAATAACTTAAGCCTTTTATGGGGGTTGTGGGGATTAATATGTATCCAAATGCCCAGCAGCATTTGATGTTTCTCTTTTCTTATGACTTATGTTACATATTTGTTGAGACTGTTACCTATGTTTACTTTTTTGTTGTTTTTTTTTTTTTTTTTTTTGAGATTTTATGTATTTATTTAGAGTGAAGGAGGGAGAGAGAGAGAAGGTAGGAGTGGAAGGAAGGGATGAGGGAGAGGGAGAGAGAGAATCTCAAGCAGACTCAGCACTAAGCATGGAATTGGATGTGGGGCCCGATCTCACAACCATGAGATCACCACCTGGGCCAAAATCAAGAATCGGCCACTTAACTGACAGAGCCACCTAGGCATCCTACCTATACTTACTTTTTATGGCTGTTGTAAGGGTGAACTGATACTTTAAAAAGTCAAGGTGTTTATTTTTTTATTTAAAGATTATTTATCAGAGAGAGAGAAGGCACAAACGTGGAGGAGAGGCAGAGGGAGAAGTAGGAACCCAACACGGGGCTCGATCCCATGACCTTGGGATCATGACCTGAGCTGAAGGCAGACACTTAACCAACTGAGCCACTCAGGTGTCCCAAAGTCAAGGTGTTTAAATGGGGATAGGAGAAGGTCCCAGTAGAGGTGAGAGCTGTTTGGTGAGTCCATTCTCAAACTATTTATCTATACTTATTAATGGATGTGGAAACTGGGTGGATGTCTTGTCATCTCAACATTGCGTGGCCTCTAGTGGTGGATGTGGGGTGACAAAAGAATCGAGACCACAAAAGAAGAGATGAAAACGACCTTTACTAAACATCATGGGACTGGGTTGGGAATTGTCTGGTACAGAGATTATGGTGGGAAAACTCAACAGAGATCCTGACAGTTGATGTGTTTCCTGGAGAAAAAAAATAATACTGAGTACTACAAAACCAGAAGAGCAATGGGTGTGCATTTGAGAGTCAACTGAGTCTTGGAGTCAATTGAGAGGTCCCATTTCAAGGGTTATGCAAATGACGACCTGTTACTTTAATTGTTAATTGTTTAGTTACCTGAGTATATAAAACTCTTCAGAAATATTTGCACTGACTTTATATATCTTGTAGACATTAGAAAGCTTATAAGAAAGACATGATATGACTTGGGTCTGAGAATTATCCAGTAAGAAATAAATCTCAGCAATTAAGTGCATAATGTTAATAAATTTATTCACAGAAGAAATCCAGGGAAGCAATAATGCATTGTTTTTCGAATAAGTATTGAATTAAAAATAAAATTATTTTATTTTATTTTTTAGCTACCAGTGGGAAGTGTTTTCCTGGACATTTCCTCATATTTACTTTATGTGAAGTATCTGCTCTTAATCAGTTGCAGATAACTAGGTTTTCCTCTGAATTTTAATAATAATTCATATATTTAGTTTATTTCATTAAGAAGCCATGCTTATGGGAAGTTTTAAGAAATGGTTTATATTTAATATACTACAGTAAGGAAAATTATTTTAAGTTTTGTCTTGATTTTATTCTTAATTAAAAAAATATTTATTTATTTGACAGAGAGAGAGAGAGCACAGGGGTGCAGCAGAGGGAGAGGGGGAAGCAAGCTTGCTTCTGAGCAAGGAGCCTAATGTGGGTCTTGATCCCAGGACCCTGGAATCCTGACCTGAGCAAAAGTCAGATGCTTAACTGACCGAGCCACCCAGGCACCCCAAGTTTTTGTCTTGATTTTAAAGATGAGATATAGCATCTAGGATAGTGTTGAAATAATATATTAGCTTGAGCCAAGCGTCTTTCATGGAGACAGTCTGAAAAGCTCATCAGTGTGTATTGGCAGCTAGCCCTACTTTTCTAAATTTTTTCATAACTGCCTGACATTTGGCAATGGGCAATTTTGAAACAAGTCTAGCATGTGTGAATGAGAGTCAAGTATGATCCCTCACTCTTGAATATGAGAGAAAATGTAGACATGTAAAATCCATAATAAGATCTCCACAAATAAAAGATGGATGTCATAAGACACTTTAACAGATTAATCAGCATATTTTCTATAAGCCAGAGCATATTCTACACTGTGGTTAGCATATAAAACTTTTTGAGATTAGTGGAGTTTTAAAATCACTAAAGACATTTATATGAGCTAAACTTCTATTTTATTATTTAACCAATACAGTAGCTTATCTATCACTTCTTAAATATTACATTAAATGTAAATATAAATGAAGATATAATAAATAAAATTATAGAGATAAACAGAACAAGAGTGCTAACATTATTTCATAGAGAAAAAAAAAAGCAGTAGTGCTTTTCCACATGTTAATTCAAGGGAAACCATAATGACCCTGTCATGGTCCATAGTTGGCAAGCATCAACTAATTCAGTGCCTTTTCTGACGTAGGCAGGGAAAATGCCACATTATTATAAATGTGAAAGATGGCTCTACAGAGCAGAAATACAATTTTCCAAATTAAAAACTCATGGAATCCCTTTCAGTTTTAGTATGTGTTAAATCTATATTAAAAAAAAAAGTGCTGTCCAATTTATGGCACTCCAATTTTTCCTTACTTAGCTCCCATTTTATGTATTTATTTTTTAATTCCTCATTAGTTACCTGGCATACATTTTGAACATCCCAGAATGTTCAGATGGATGCATTTTTGCCAAAGCAGACTGGCATTGAAGGAGCAGCAGGTTACTATCTAGAATGAGTAAACACATTTCAGTGATGTTACCTTTGCTCTGAAAATCTTTACCTAATGCAGCCACAATCAATTGTTTATTTACTTACTGTCAGTTCACATTTTATCAGCACCTCTAAGAAAAAAGAGATTTACAAAACAAAAAATATTATGAGTTGTTACTTTTTTCATTGAAATTTATTTTACATCTTATTTATTTTTTTTTTTTGCTGTGGTTCACAAGATTTTTTGTTGATATTAGAACATAAATTTTTCTCCATCTTTCCTTTCTCCTTTCCAGTAGTAGGCACTATTAAATCTGATAATTAGGCAATTGGGGTCACTGAAGAAATTTCTATCATGAAAAAATGTGTGGGCACATAGCATAACAGAATGACTAAAGCAACTAATTCTATAGGCATCTATCTCTGGTGTGCAAACATGGTCCAGGGATAACATTTTGTTTATCTAGAGACTGCGTGAGTTGATCATTCTTTAAAAAGCGACATTAGCATAATTTCTTAGAACTGAAAATTCAGTATCTCTAAACTGTCAGAGAATTTGAGGTTGTATTATTGGATACAAATCTAAAGAACAAAAATTCTTTATTTCAGATGAACGGTAAATGCCTTTCTTTTAGTAGTCACGTAAGCCATAGAGTATGACTCATGTACTCCTAGGAGCCTACTGGTACATGTTCCAGAACATGAAGCCACGCTACTGTTGCTTGGAATTGGGTCAAGGAAGGAGAAAGTGTCATGTTTTGGAGTATAGGTTTATATGTGTTAAACTCTGTGTTGGAAAAAAACAAAGTAGGGGAGCTGAATAATCTTCAGTAGATTGTCATATTCTATTAAACTTCTAGATCCTGTTCTAAACTACTGAATTTCAAATTGTAGTAAAGTGGTTCCTGACATGTCTAGCCATTCCCCTTTGTCTTTTCTCAGTAGGTAGTCCACCACCAACCAACAATCAGGCTTGCTCATAGTTCAAGGCAAGCTCAAGTGGCTGTCAGTTAGCATTTTGACCAGATATCCTCTCACCTTCAGGAAGACAGAGGGACATTTCTGAAACACAGATATTGATGAAAGGGTTTCTTGTTTGCTATTTGAGGGCAAACCATGTTACTTTTTATATAACTTTTTTTTTTTTGCAACTTCATCATGCTGAGAATGCCACACAAAATATGATTTTATTACATATATTTGTAAAACAAAATATCATCAGTTTGACAAATTATTTAATAATTCTACTCTCCTTTGCCCAATTCCTCCCATACTCTTATAAGTTCCTTGTATAACCAAATTTCCTTCAGAAACTCAGCCCTCAGTTATATATCAGCAAATGAAAACTTGTGCTAAATAGGACAGAAATGAGAATGCTACATTGTGTTCAAGAGAAGGGACCCCCCACACATGATATTTAACACTTACAGTAGTACCTCAGTAAATAAGTAAAGATACTTATGCTTTATTCCATGAGCTTCTTTACATGAAGATCCTGTTTTTGTTGTTGTTGTTGGGTTTGTTTGTTTGTTTTTTTATGTTCAACACCAAGTGCAGAGCCTGGCAGAAAACATGAAGTATACCCTCATTTTTAAATGAATGAATAAATAAGTGAGTGAATTCTGTGGATAACTGGGAGGGTAAAATTCTCATGGCTATCTTTAGTGTATAAATGTTTTCTGATATTAATTTTCTCTACTACAGTCTAATGTCACTATGTGGAGTGTTTGAATTTGATACTTTCATACATATCTCAATTATAGTTAAAAATATTTGTGTCATAGACTAGAGAAAAAGGCTCTTTTATCTCTTACAGATTTATTGAAGTATAATTGAAAAATAAAACTGTAATATATTTAAAGTATATAATGTGATGACTTGGTATACTTTTTTGTTTGTTTTGGTGAGATTGCTTAGGATCTACTATCTTAGCAAAACTAGCAAAAACTAGTACAGTCTAGTATTATTAACTATAGTCCTGATGTTATACCTTAGATCTTTCAAACTTATTCAACCTATAACTGAAAGTTTGTACCTTTGATCAACATCTCTCCATTTCTCATATTCCCCACTGGGACAACTACCATTCTATTCTGTTTCTATGAATTTGACTTTGTGGTTTTTTTTTTTTAAGATTTCACATATAAAAGGTACCATATAGTATTTGTCGTTTTCTATCTAGCTTATTTCACTTTTCATAAAAATCTCAACAAATTAGGTATAAAGAAATGTACATCAATATAATAAAGGCCATCTATGACAAGCCCACAGCTAACATCATAGTGGTGAAAAGGTGAAATCTTTTCCTGAATGATCTGGAATAAGACAAGAATGCCCACTTTTGCCACTTTTATTAAATAGAGTACTAGAAGTCCTAGCCAGAGCAATTAGATAAGAAAAGGAAATGACATCCAAATCAGAAAAAGTTTCTTAAATAATACAGTAGTGAACATTCATTGCATGCTTACCAATTCTATTTTACACACTTCACATAACTTAACCTCACAATGGCCTTAAGAACAAATTATTATTTTCATGTTGTAGAAGAGCAACATGAGGCATAGCAAGGCTAATTGAAGGTTTGTAGCTAAGTTGCTGAGCCAGGATTCAAACAGAGGGTCTTAACCATTATAATATATTGTTAGTGGCAGTTCATAGTATTCAAGGAATATGGCTTTTAAAGTAAAACTTTCTGTCATTTATCTGGTATTTTGGAGGAAGTGACATTCTAAGCCAATTAAGTGCTTTTGGCATTTTTTAAATTATTTTATAGGAAATATGGACCAATATATCTTATGAAGTGAGTGATGACACTATTTCATCTTGTATTTGATAAAACAAAACAAAAACTCAAAACCCCCCAAAAAACCAAAGCTGAGACATTTTTATCATAGCTTAAAGACTCAGTGACATTCCTTGGAGGTAAGCTGGTAGAATAATGTCCAAGAAAGAATGAATTACAAGATAATCATTCTGTTATTTTTGAAAATACAGAGCATTAAAAAGAAGTGGCTAGCATTTTACACTACTATTGAATTCATACCTTATATAGCTTGTTTCACCTTAAAAAAGGACTGTCATTCCCCAAATACATACCATATTAAAAATAAAATTCTTCTCCACAATCTGTAGTTAATCACGTTCTATTATTTTTTCTTTCTTTTTTTTTTCTTTCTCTCTTTTTTAGGAAGCTTAATCTGCTCTCCTCTTGTCAAATCCTATCTTGCATTCTCTGAGTGACATATCGCTGTCATGTTCCGCTCACCTTGAAATTAGGAGCTTTGTCCTGTTTGTACGTCTTTCTACCCAACACCCATCCTTGAGTTCAGTATTTGCTAATTAGCTATTTATTGAATGGGCATTTGATACCTAGCATATTGGATAAAGGAATACTGGCAAAACATCTGAACCATTCACCTCCTAACATATCTTCCTAAGGTCAATGAATCCAGTTAGAATTTTTATATGTTAAGACGAAACTAAGTCATGACAGCCTGTGGCTACTGTTCTTTGTATTCTTTAACTCTAGCTGTCACAACAAAATACCACAGCCTGGGTGGCTTAAACAATGGATATTTGTTTCCCACTCTTCTGGAGGCTGGAAGTCTGAGATCAGGGTGTCCATGTGGGTGGTTTCTGGAGAGATTCCTCTCCCTGGCTTGTAGGTGGTTGCCTTCCCCTATACCTTTACATGGTAGGGAAAGAGAGAGACCACAAACTCTCTGGCTCTCCTTATAAGGGTGGTAATCCCATAATGAAGGTTCTACCCTCAACAACCTCATCGAAATCTAATTATTTCCAAAAGTCCCCATCTCCACTACAGTCACCTTGGGGATTAAGGTTTAAACATATGAATTTTGCTGGAACACAATTCAGTCTGTAGAACTCTTCCTTAAAAAAATACTAGGTTTTCATGAAAACTTCTCTGCATAGATCTTAGCTCATGAAAAATTCATTTGCCCTGAGTCCTGAAGAATGTACTTGTTTCACAAACGTTTCAGCTGAAGTGCTTCTAGTGGCTGAGTGCTTTGTTTATTTTAGGATAGAGCTTTGCATGGCAGAGAGCCCTCAGGCTGAGAAAGAAGGCTCTTCAGAGACAGGTGGACTGCCAAGGCTCTGAGAAGTTGCACTCCTTCTTGCCTATCAGGGACCCAAAGTGCTTCTAAATATTCCTGGAAGAAGATTTTTGACATGCACTTTTAGGAGAGACAAAATAAAATAAAATTGCCTACTTTATGGTTAATGTTTAGAAACTTTTCTTCAATCATATGAAATCTGATTTGTACCACCACGATTTTGTGCCATCTATCAATTTGGAAAGGATGAAATCTTTTCAAACATGGCTGAATGTGTACCATTTTTGCCAGTTCAGTTGCTCACTATGAGCATTTAATGTTTTAGAATATAGAATGTATGGTACAGTGGAGCATGGTTTGAGAAAAAACAGAAAACACATGTATAATCCTGGGGTTGAAAATTTCCAGCAAAACCCAACTATTTGACTCTTAGCTTCTTGAAGTGAAAATTTGAATGACCTCATTTCCAAAAAAAAGTGAGATGCAAAAAAAGTGTGTGTGTGTGTGTGTATGTGTATGTGTGGAGAGAGAGAAAGATAATTATCAATGAAATTGCTTAAGGATCATTAAAATGAAAAAAAAAAGGATATATAAGAAAATCATCTTAATGAGAAGTTTTGATGCTGAGTCCTATGTACCAAGTCGGTTGAAACGTGAGTTCTCTGTAGAATTTGCACACATCCAAGAAAAAGTCCCAGTATGCACAATCCTCTAACCCCACAATATTGGGTAAGTAATTTACAAAGACTTCCCAACAGGAACTGTTAGACTACAGGAAGCCCATTTTTCAATATGTCTGCATAACACCAATTAATATTAACAAGAATTATATCTCTAAATATGGAGAGAAACAGCCTTTTTAATTTTCACCTCTCTTTCCCCCCTAATAAGTTATTGCTGACCACAGTGCTCATTAGTGGCACAATAAAAAGGGGCTACTGGTAAATAATAACAATTCTTTGTAGTTATACACAGCACCTTTGATCAGAGCAGCTCAAAGCCTTTGTGACTCATTAATTTTTGAAATACCTCAGTGAAGCACGAGGGTGTCAAGGATTACTACTCTCATTTCATAAACAGAGAAACCAAGTTTTGCAAGAAACTATCCCAAGATCATTCAATGATTTGGTGACAGTATCAGCGAGACAATGAGAACAAACAGTGCTCAACAGAAGCCAGCAGCTTCTCAGAGATTGCTGAGAAATTTTCCATAATGCTCAGAAATAATATGGCTTTTAAAAGCATATATTTTATTTTGCTTTTACTTGAATCATTTCTTCTATTAGTAATGAGGAACCCTCCACAGTTTCCCATTTAGATCACTTAATATTGGGGCATTTCCTTGAGTCTTCTCTGTGTTTCTATTTCTTCTATATGGAGAAATAGTATATGTACGTTTTCTATGAAATCATGCAAATTAATTACTGATAGAAAAAAAAGGAAGAAAACAATTACATACATAAATCTCCATCTCCGTATCTGCATATGTTTAGTCCATAGAATATTAATCTATTTCGTTCATTGATTTTAAAAAACATGAAAAGATATATTGTATTCTGCTTCATTGCAATACTCATCTGAATGAAGGTCAAGGGTATAGACCTTGCATCATCATCATCATCATTACTATTATTTTTCCAAAGGTGACTTCTCGGTTACAATTGGAAATGACACTCAAAAGATGGCAAATCAGGGGCGCCTGGGTGGCTTAGTGGGTTAAGCCTCTGCCTTGGGCTCAGGTCTTGGGATCGAACTCCGCATTAGGCTCTCTGCTCCACAAGGAGCCTGCTTCCCCCTCTCTCTGCCTGCCTCTCTGCCTACTTGCGATCTCTGTCAAATAAATAAATAAAATCTTTAGAAAAAAAAAAGATGGCAAATCAGATTTTCTTTAAAATTTGTCTTAAAAATCACTTCTCTGTGTGGTTTATGGGGAGAATGAAAATTTCTCTTCTCCATGATTATTTTTACACTGCCCCTTTGCTCTGTTGCAGTTACATGAATTTTCAAAAGCTTGTGTCTTGGGACACTTGTGGGGTGAGTGGCAGAGTCTCTAAGAACAGGCATTACCTTATTTGCATGCACGCACACACACACACACACACACACACACACACACATGCACACACGCACACACACACAGAAGAGTTTGTATTTTATGTCTTTGTCCCCATGCCCCATTTTCTATCACAGTTTTATACATAGCAGACCCTCTAGATTGTCCGTTGATTTTCTTGTTATTTTGCTGAGTCTTTCCTTTTCTCATACTATCCACTTTATTTTTATGACATACCAATTCTCTCTCATCCTTCTGTCTTGTGTTTTTCAGCTAAAACTCAATAATACTCTTTTTAAAATGCAATCTATTGCCCTCTCTCAGGACACCTGAGGTACTAATTAGAATGCACATTCCTGAGAACAAACACATACTTACCATCTCAAAAGCTCTGTGATACTAGAGTATATTATAACACAGACCTTCTAGAAGATTCATATATACTTTAAACTAAAGATTTTATTCTATCATATAATCATTGATAATACTTTTGTGGCACTTACTATGTGACAAGCATTGGTCATAATGTATATGAACTCATTTCATTCCTGCAGAAACCCTTGAGATGTTATTATTTGAAAAAAGTCATGTTGCTAAGAACATAAATTCCTACTCTACATATAAATTTGTAATGTACTAGTCATATGTGAGATGATAAGACCTTTAAGCTATGAGGTAGAATTTCAGATTTAATTGATGATAAGTTGCAAAATTAGTTGAGAAAAATCTTGGCTACCCTTCATTCATATTGAATTGCTTTTAGAAATAATTATCTCTGGAGTGGCACATTTATTTCAGTGAGATCTTTCTCTGTGGTAGAGTGCATTTTTCTATCTTTATGTCTCAGTTATAAAAAAAGGATGTATTTTCCAGAAAGTTTTGGACTTTACGGACATTCTTCCATTGTCTGTTTTTGTTCTTAGATTCTTAAAATTTTCTCACAAAAGAACTATCTCCAAAAAAGCATTGTTCTCCCCCCGCCCAGGGATGTTTCTGGGATAATCAAGGAAATTGGGATATAGACAGGATGTTAGAAGATATGAAAAAGGTTAGCTGTTGCAGTAATCAAGAGAGTGTGGAATTGATGTAAGAAAGATCAATGTAACATAATAAGGAAACCAGAAATAGACTAACACAGATAATAGTCAACCGAGTTTTGATAGAAGAGTAAAAAATGCAATTGAGAAAAGAAAGTCTTTTCTACAAATGGTGCTGGAACAACTAGACAATCACATGCCAAAAACAAACAAACAAAATCCCAAAACAAAATAGAACCTGGACACAAACTACACTTTTCACAAAAGTTGACCCAAAATTGATCATAGACATAAATGTAAAATACAAAACCACAAAATTTCTAGAAGATAATATTAGTGACATTTTAGATGACGTTAGGAATGGTGATAACTTTTTAGATACAACACCAAAGGCATGATCCAGGAAAGAAATAATTTATAAGCGGAACTTGATTAAAAACTTCTAGTCTGTGAAAGACAGTATTAAGAAACTGAAGAGACAAGCCACAGAATGGGAGAAAATATTTCCAAAGATATATCTGGAAAAGGACTGTTATTTGATAAACGTAAAGAACTCTTAAAACTCAACAATAAGAAAACGAATGACATGATAGGCATATTAAAAGATGCCTAATAGGGGCATGCAAATTTAAAAAAACAAGATACCATTACCTGCCTATTTGAATGGCCAAAATTCAAAACAGTGACAACACAAAACACTGGTGAGGATATGGAGGAACGGGAACTCTTCATTCATTGCTAGTGGGAGTGCAAAATGGTATAACTAATTTGGAAGACAGTTTAGCAGTTTCTTAAAAAACTAAGCATATTCTCACTGCATGATCTAATAATAACTCTTTTCAGTATTTACCCAAATGAGTTGAAAATGTGTATTTTCACAAAAACTTACATACAGACGTTTGTAGCAGCTTTATTCATAATTACCTAAACTTGGAAACAACCAAGATGTCCTTTAATAGGTAAATGGATAAATAAACCGTGGTACATCCTGACAACAAGATATTGTTTAGTACTGGAAAGAAATGAGCTTCACACCCTGAAAAAACATGAAGAAAACTTATATGCATATTACTAAGTGAAAGAAGCCAGTCTGAAGAGGATGCTTAATGATTCAACTGTATGATATTCTGGAAAAGGTAAAATTGGGAGGCAATAATAAGATCAGGTATTAGGTGGGAGGGAAGGACAAATAGGCAGAGCACAGAGAATTTTTAGGGAGTGAAACCATTCTGTAATGGTAGATACATATGACTTCACAGTTTGTCAAAATCCACAGAATGTGTAACACCAAGAATCTTAATGTAAACTATAGACATTGTGTGATAATGGTATGGCAATGTAGATTCATTGCTTTTATTTATTTATTTATTTTTAATTTAATTTAATTTTTTTCAGTATTCCAAAATTCATTGTTTATGCACCACACCCAATGCTCCATACAATACTAGCCCTCCACAATACCCATCACCAGCCTCACCCAATCCCCCATCCCCTGCCCTCCAAAACCCTCTGTTTCTTTCTCAGAGTCCACAGTCTCTCACGGTTTGTCTCCCCCTCTGATTTCCCCCAACTCACTTCTCTCCATCTTCCAATGTCCTCCGTGTTATTCCTTATGCTCCACAATTATGTGAAACCATATGATAATTGACTCTACCTATTAGACTTATGGGCAGAAGACACAAACAGACACTTCTCCAAAGAAGACATACAAGTTGCTAACATACACATGAAAAAATGTTCATCATTCATTAGCCATCAGGGAGATTCAAATCAAAACCACATTGAGATACCACCTTTCACCAGTTAGAATGGCTAAAATCAACAAGACAGTAAACAACAAGTGTTGGAGAGGATGTGGAGAAAGGGGAACCCTCTTATACTGTAGGTGGGAATGCAAGTTGGTGCAGTCACTTTGGAAAACAGTGTGGAGATTCCTTAAGAAATTAAAAATAGAGCTTCCTTATGACCCTGCAATTGCACTATTGGGTATTTACCCCCAAAATACAGATGTAGTCAAAAGAAGGGCCGTCTGTACTCCGATGTTCATAGCAGCAATGGCCACAGTTGCTTAATTGTGGAAAGAACCAAGATGCCCTTCGACAGAAGAATGGATAAAGTTATGGTCATAATATATGCAATGGAGTATTATGCCTCCATCAGAAAGGATGAATACCCAACTTTTGTATCAACATGGACGGGACTAGAAGAGATTATGTTGAGTGAAAAAAGTCAAGCCAATTTGTTGATTTTAACAAATACACCACTCTGGTGTGAGATGTTGATGGGGAAGGCTGTGAATATGTGGGACAAGGCAATATGGGAACTCTATTTTCTGCTCATTTGTACTGCAAACCTAAAACTCTTAAAAAAAGTCTATTATAAAAAAAATCAGTGCTAGTTTTATAATGTGTCATAATGGTAGGGTTATGAAGAAAATGTACCCTTTTTAGGAGATGAATGCTGAAATATTTAATGGAGAAATGTTGAAATATTTTTCATTTACTTTAAAAAAATTTCAGTGTTCTTCTGTGTGACTGTGTATAATATATGTGTGTGTGTATATAAATGTAACAAATATGGCAAAATTAATCATTAGTAAATCTAGGTAATAAGGATATGATGAATTAATTATATAATTAATTCTACTTTTATATATTTTGATATTGTTCATAATTAAAAGTAAAAATAAACTTTTATCCAGTTACCATATGTTAATTTTTAAACAAAATTTATTTATTTATTTGAAAGAGAGAGAGAGAGAGAGAGTGAGAGTGCACACAAGAATGGGGAGGGGCATATGGAGAGGAAGAGACAGACTTCCATACAGATTCCATGCTGAGTGTGCAGCCCAGTGCAGGGCTCATCTCACAAACCCGAGATCATGAACTGAGCTGAAACCAGGAGTCAGACACTTAACAGATTGAGGCACCCAGGTGCCTCCATGTGTAAATTTTAAAAAATGTTAGATTGGCTCATGTTGATTTATTAGATTAAGGTGCCATGCTTTGGGGCAGGAATTTTCGTGCCCTAATTTGTTTTTTTATTTTGTTTTGTTTTGTACAAAACCATGGGAAGCAGGTGTGATGATCTTGATGTTTCAGGTGAAGAAATTGAAGTTGAGATCTTGCTATTCTCTCCTCATTCTTTTTTACCTAAAATTCCCAGATATCCCTTTACTCTTGACTCCTCAGAATGTCTTTCATTTTATTCTTTGAGGTGGATACTGTAGCACTTTGGTATAGGAAGGTGCTCATGAATGTTCTTTCCAATCTTTGTATCTGTGGATTCGTTCATTCCTCATGGCTTTCCCTTAGGGTCATTAACATCAAGCCTCAAGTTTGATAGATTGGCTAAAATATATTTGAGCAGCATGCCCTTCAAATTATTTTTAAGAAACAATTTTCTACTATTGATTTAGAGACCAAGAGATCCATTTTAGCCAGCATAATTTCTGCTTAACTAATTTAACTTGTACAAAATCACATAAGCAAGCCTGAAACAAGTCTTCATCAATTTTTTTTTTGGCCTTTGGATGTAACAATATTTTAAAAAATGAATCAAATAGAGTAAATAGCCCCCAGGTAGAGCAAATGACTCTAATGGTAATGTCCTATACATTCCTTTGTTAGAAAGACTGAAGATGAAGATAAAAATATGGCAAGCAGCCCAAGGGTTAAAGCCCTCCATGTGCTCTATTAGGTAACAGTTGGAATGTGAATGCATAGAAGTTCATGCCTTTTCAGAAGGCATGAACTTTAAGCTTTAAGCTGTCCAAATGTCTCTTCTGATGGACCATGTGATTTCCAGCAGTGCTTGATGGTCTATAATTGCATGAAGAGACTTTTATTTTTCAGTCCTTTCATTCATTAAGTTTCCATTCGGTTTCAAGTCCATTATTTGTGGCAGCCTAAGATCACAAATAAAATATTATAATTGTAGTTGATGGGAATTAACCTTCTATGGGTAGGAGATGTGAGTTCTGGGTCCTGAAGCTCAGCCTAGCTCTGTATTACTTGGATAGAACAGTCAAGCCATCTGGGTCTTGGTTTCGTATTTATACAATTCCAGGAAATGTGATTGTAAGTTTCTCTTTGGTTCTAAAATGCTAGTGATGCTACCTTACATTTAAGTGCAGTCATCACAGAAAAGATAGCAGGTAACCCCAAATTCATGTAAGGTTGGGGATTTTCTTCTTTCTGGTTTAATTATACTCAACATTGTTATTTCTAAAATTTTTGTGAGTGGGAAGGCCACCTGGGCCACATGTTGAGGTGTGGGCTCTTGGTTGGGTTTGGGGTATGACCAAGAATCCACATTTTAAGCAGATCCTCAGGATGAATCTGCTGCACATGGTCCTCAGGTAGGTGCTCTGAGGAGCTCAGCCCTATAATTCTTGCTAGGAAATGGCGTTCAAACTTTTCCATGGAACAATCATAAAGGAACTGATTTTCTGGCGCTGCTGACAGAGACTCACCCTCTGCACTAATACTTACCCAGGGAGAGGGCCTCGTCAGTGTAGGAGGTGGCAGAGTAACAAATAAAAATTAGTAGGAAAACATAGTTTGAAAAGCCTTCCAAGCAATTCTCAAAGGTTGCGTTGACAGTGGTTGGCGGGATGGCAGGGAGCTCAACTCCCTCCATGCATTCCATGGTTAAAAACATTGATTAAAATAGCAGGATTACGTATACAAAGCACTGTGTGACTTGCTTAAAATTATTTTGACTCAATGTGTGTATTATATTGTAAGGCATTCATAGAGGAAAAGGCAAGTCAAAGAAGTTTCCTCAGTGAAAGAAGCATCCCTGATCCTAAGGCCACTTCCTTTTTCTTTGCTCTGGGTCAAAGCTCTCTACTACTTTTCAGATTCTCCATTTTCCTCATATACCATTCTAACCCAGTAGTTATTCTATTTCCCTCATCTTCATAATCTTCTCAAGAACTAATTTTGTCAGAGTGCCGGGGTGGTTCAGTGGGTTAAGTGTCTGTCTTCAGCTCAGGTCATGATCCTAGGGGTCCTGGGATCAAGCCCCACATTGGGCTCCCTGCTCAGTGGGGAGCCTGCTTCTCCCTCTCCTCCCCACTCCTGTTCTCTTTCACTATCTGGCTCTTTCTCTCTCTCTCTCTCAAATAAGTCCTAAAAAAAAAAATAAAAGAACTAATTTTGTTTATCTTTTGGGTCTTGGCTATTATTTGCTTGTCTTCTATTTCATTGATTTCTTCCCTTGTCTCCATTATTCCCTATTGTATTACCCCACAGGTGTGCAATGGACCCCCCTCACTCCACCCCAAATTTACCTCAGATGTTGAGATTGATAGTTTCACATATACACACTGAGAGGGTATGAAAATGTTTATTACTCATATAATGAGGTTTTCTGGGAAGATAAAGACAGGTTCACAAGTGGACCTAAGAATGGCTTGAGAGGTCACAGAGAGGAGATCCTGGCTTTTACTGTGGTTAGGTGGGGGGGGGGCAGGGTGAAGACCCTGGATGCAATATGAACTAGCATGGTGTGAACTTGCCACCGACACCAAGGGAGAGAATACCTATGCTTTGTTAATAATTTGTCTTCCAGTGCGGTAGGGTAGGAGTAGAGAGGGTAGAAAGTGCAACAGTCAAACATCAAAAAAAAGAATGAGACTCTTTATTACACTACCATTTGCTTTCTTTGGGGTTAATTCAATTTTAAACTTTTTTTAAAGGCTTAAGATGAAAGCATACATCATTGATTTTATACTTCAGACCTCTCTCTCACATTTAAAAGCTATAAATTTTCTTTGATGTACTTTTTTGCTACCTTCCACTGATTTGGGCATATTATACTTATATATATTTTGAAATTTATTTTATTCTACAATTTTAACGTATTTTGCAACTTCCCGTTTAACCTTTGGGTACTTTAGAAGCATGCTATTTATTCCAAGAATTTGGGAAATTTTTCTAGGTATTGTGGTTGATTGCTAATTTAATATAGTTGTGATCAGAGAAAAAATTCTGTATTATGTTCATCCTTTGAAATTTATTGTAACTTATTTTGAGGCCCAGCATATGGTCTATCTTATTGAATGTTCCACCTGCACTTGGGAAGACTATATGTTACGCTGTTCTGTGTAATGTTCTATAAATGTCAATTAGGTCAAGTTGTTCAGTAGCACTGTTAAAATTTTCTGCATTTTTACTGGTTTATGTGTGTGTGTCTTCTTCCATGAGTTATTAAAAAGTATTAAGTTCTCCAAGTAAGATTATGGATTTGTCTATCTCTCCTTTAGTCCTGTCATATATTTAGAAGCTTTATTATCACATACCTGCACCTTTAAGATTATTATTTTTTCCTTTTAATCATTTCAAAATACCCCTCTTTGGCTCTGGTCATACTCTTCATCTGGAGTTGCTTTGCCTGATGGAAATATAGCCACATCTGCTTGTATTATATATTATACCTTGGACTCTTTTTTATTATATATTATATATCTGATTCTTTCCATAGCATTTGCAGGGTTAATTTTTTCATTCCTTACAAAATTTTCAGATGTATGTTTCATGTTAACAACATATACTTTGGTCTTGGTATTTTATTTAGTATAACCAGCTCTGTCTTTGTATAAGGATATTTAGACTATTTACATTTAATGAAATCACTAATATATATGAGTTTAAACACATTATCTTGTTATTTGATTTCTTTTTATCTTGTTTGCCCTTTGTTTTTCTGTTTCTCTTTGTTCTTCTGTTTTCTCTTTGTTCTTCTGTTCTTGCCTTTTTGGAGGTTTTTTTGTTTGTTTGTTTGTGATGGATCTGTTTTATCTATTCTGTTGTTTTAAACACTCCTTAGTTTTTTTTTTCTCTAATGATGTTCTAGAGATTACAGAATGCATCTCTAACTTATCACAGTCTGTCTTTATTTTTTTTTTTTAATTTAATTTTATTTGACAGAGAGACAGATCACAAGTAGGCAGAGAGGCAGGCAGAGAGAGAGAGGGGGAAGCAGGCTCCCTGCTGAGCAGAGAGCCCGATGCGGGGCTCGATCCCAGGACCCTGAGATCATGACCTGAGCTGAAGGCAGAGGCTTAACCCACTGAGCCACCCAGGTGCCCCCACAGTCTGTCTTTAAAAATATTTCACTGTTTCACAGAACATTTAGGAACTTCACAATAGTATATTTCCAATTGTGAACCTCCCACGCTTTGTGCTCCTGGTCTTACATATTTTATTTCTACAAAGGCTATAACCTTCAAAGCATTGTTAAAATTATAATTTTGCTTCAAAAAGTTAATAGGCTCTTTAAGAAATGGAAAGACACATATATCTTTAAAACTATAAATGGTAATATAAAGATCTTTTATATTTACCACCATATTATTATTTCTGGTGTCTTTGTATTCTCTCCTGCAAAACTGGATTTCCATCTGGTATTTCAAGTCATATAAGGAACTTCTTTTAATAACTTTTATGGTGCAGGGCTCCTGTAAGTGAATTTTTTGCATTTTCATCTGGTTGAAAATATCTCTATTTTGCTTTCACTTTGAAGGATATTTTCATTGCATATAGACTTCTAGACTGATGGCTTTTCTGACAACACTCAAAATATGCTATTCCTCCATTGTCTCATTTGTGAAATTGGCCTTCATTCTTACTGTTGTTTCCATATATGAAATCCAGGTAATTGTCATTATTCACAGATTCCTGATTTGCAAATTCACTTACTTGGTAAAATTTCTTTGTAACTTACGAATCAATCATTATGGCACTTTTGTTGTAACTCATGAACATGGGCAGAGTGATGAAAAATTTGAGTTGCCTGATGTGCAAGTTTTTAGCTATGGTTGGACGAGGCAATACCCTACTTTCTTCTTTCAACTCTCACATTTAAACAAGGGTACTTTCTGTGGACTATTTAAGGCCACATTTTTTGCATTTCTTTCCCTTTTTTTTTTGGTGATTTCAAATGGTCCCCACCTGTAGTTAAATCTCTCTAGTCTTCCTAAGCACAAGAAGGCTGTGATGTGCCTTATGGAGAAATTATATGTTTTTGATAAGTTTCATTCACAGGTGAGTTGTAGTGCCATTGACTGTAAGTAGAATATGAATGCGTCCAAAATACAGTACATCCAGAAAAAGGAAGAGGAAATTCACCTACTCTGCCTGAGGCTGCTCCAGAGAGTGCTAAAGTGACTTCTAAACTGGGTAATGAAGCTATGGAAAAGATGGAAAAGTGGCTAACTTTGTGGATTCATGAGATGACAACCAACGTTAAAACCTAATGGGCAGTATTTTTCTGAGACAAGAAAACCAGATAAATTTGCTGTCATATTTCCTAGGTTCAAGGAATGTGTAAAACCTACCTCAGTTAGTGCTGACCTACTTTGATGTCTTGAATGGTGATGCAATGTGAAAAATGTTCAACTTGCCATAAAATCAGGTTCTGGAGATCAGGAGGCTGTGGAAGAATTCTAGAAATACCAGCTAAGTTTTATATGAGGAAAGGTTATGTGGTAAAGGAAGTTTGTGTAATGAGACAGGCTTGTTTTATGTGGATGTCAGCAATGACTATATGTAATAGGTAGTGTTTCTTCGATGAAATGTGGCCAGAGGCTCACAGACACCTAACCCCATATATTCCCTGGAAACAATGGTTCAGTATTCGCTAATTTAGTGTGTGCAGTGACTTTGCTGAACATAACTACCACAAATGATAAGAATCAACCATATGTCATTTCATCTGGAGACTTCCAAGATTTTTCTCTTCATTTGGTTTTCACTGTTTTGATTCTGATGATCCTTAGGTTTGATTTTCTTTGTATGTTTACTGGGTGAAGTTTGCTGAGTTTCTTGGGTCTGTGGTTTTGGTTCTTTATTAATTATTAAAAGCTTTAGCCATTACCTCTTCAAATATTTCTTCAGTGCCCTGTTCTTTCTCCCTTGTTTTTCTGGGACTCTTTGTATGTTAGATTACAAGATAATATTTCATAGATCTTGGATGTTGACTTTATGTATGTGAAATTTTTTTTTCTCCTTGAATTTACATTTATATTAACCTGTCTTTAGTTTTACTCATTTTTCCCCTCAGCACCATTCTGTCAGCTGAGTTCACTGAAAGAGTTTTCGATCCTTGATATCTTATTTATTTATTTTTAGAGAGGAGGGAAGGGCTAAAGGGAGAGAGAAAGAGAGAATCTTTTTTTTTTTTTAAGATTTTATTTATTTATTTGACAGAGATCACAAGTAGGCAGAGAGGCAGGCAGAAAGAGAGGAAAGGAAGCAGGTTGCCTGCTGAGCAGAGAGCCCGATGCAGGGCTCGATCCCAGGACCTTGGGATCATCCTGAGCCAAAGGCAGAGGCTTTAACCCACTGAGCCACCCAGGCACCACAGAGAGAGAGAGAATCTTAAGCAGGTTTCATGCCCAGCACAGAGCCCCACACAGGGCTTGATCTCATGACCCTGAGATTATGATCTGAGCCAAAATCAAGAGTTGGAAGCTTAACTGACTGAGCTACCCAGGAGCCCCTTTTACTTATTTTTTAAATGTCCTCTTGACTTTTTGTAGTCTTCATCACCTGCTCATGAAAGTTTTCATCTTTTTTAACAGGACTCTTTAACCTATTTTTTAACCTTCTTGTACAGGTCCCCACCTAATAATTTCAGCATCTCATCCATCTCTGGTATGGTTCCACTGACTGCTTCTTGTCTTGATAATAAGTCATGTTCTCCTGCTTCTTTGTGTCTTGTCTTTTTTTTTTTTTTTTTAATTGAATGCTGGAATTGTGTTAAAAAAAAAAAGAGAGAGAGAGAGATACTAAAATAAATAATATTTCTGCCAAGATAAGGCATGTTCCTTCTGTCATGTTATGAGTGTTAGAGCTGACTCAGTCTGCAAGCACTCAGTCAGGAGGTCTGGGTTGTGTACTTGC
Organism: Enhydra lutris kenyoni; assembly: GCF_002288905.1. Classification (NCBI taxonomy): domain Eukaryota; kingdom Metazoa; phylum Chordata; class Mammalia; order Carnivora; family Mustelidae; genus Enhydra; species Enhydra lutris. The sequence goes on along the minus strand of NW_019154132.1, from coordinate 9,851,794 downwards.
ATTGGGTAGATTTGTGTACTTGCATTGGGTAGATTAGCTCACCACAGTGCTCAAATTATATGATGATAAAATTGAGCCTTCCTTTAAGTGGGACTTTTGATCTGAGTGCTAGAGTTTTTGTCTCGATTTCCCTGCCCCCAACTACCTGTCAACAATCTCTGTGTACTTGCAATGTGGGGGAAGTAGTCTTTTAGCATTTCTGTCCTTCCTCTGACGACTCCATGAAGGGGCTGGAATAGTTGTTGACTTCTCTCAGTCTCCTGCTCTGCCTTCAGTGTTCCGTAGCTTTTGTGTCTTATGCTTTGGGCACAGGGAGTTTCTGTCTGTTCTCTTGTCCTGCTGCTAATCTTTCTTACCAGTGCTCAGTGAGGACCCATGGAAAAGAATCCGTGGGAGGAAGTACAGTTTGTTTGTTTGTTTGAAACTCCAAGGGCTTCTAAACCTTCATGCTGCCCCCGTCCTGGCTTGATAAAATTAGGAAAATAGTTGTGTTTCCCCCCTCCCCCCATGTCTATGGCAACTTCTACCTCATACCACTGGTCTGTTAGGATAAAAGCAGCTACGGAATTCTTCATCTAGGAGAGAATAATAATTTTCTAGGTTTCGTTTAAGCATGTTTCTTTGTGACCTCACCTCCAAATAAGCTTTAAAAAAAACCTATTGTTTTGTAGATTACGCTACTTTTTTCTTCAGGGAGAGACATTCTCTTGAGACTTTTTATGTCTTAAAGTGGAAGCAAAAGTCTCTCTTGTAACTTTAAACACTTCCTTTGATTTTTCTCTTTATCAAATTATTATTTTAAATCATCCTCAGTTTAAAAACAAACAAGAAAGCCCCAGTAGGCTAATGGATAAGGCTTTGGCCTCTTAAAAACAAATAAACAGAATGACAACTCTTCCTTTTTTCACCTGTAGCCATCAATATTTATTCTCCTCACCCCCAAACTAGAAAGAAAAACTTCCCCTTGTCTTCTCTGCTTCTTTTCCTTCTTCGTGTTCTCTCAACTTGCTGATATTTGGTTTCTAACGACAGACACTCTTCCTGTTTCTGTGACTTCCAATTCAACCACGGTTTCATTTGTGTTTTATTTTGACTTATTGCATTCAAAATGTTAGAAGCATTTCACCTTTTTGAAACTCTGTTGTTGCTTGATTTTTACACCCTGAAAAGTCCTCCTTTTTTTTCAGTGTATTTTTTTTAAAAGATTTTATTTATTTATTTGACAGAGAGAGATCACAAGTAGGCAGAGAGGCAGGCAGAGAGAGAGGAGGAAGTAGGCTCCCTGCTGAGCAGAGAGCCCAACTTGGGGCCCGATCGCAGGACCCTGGGATCACGACCAGAGCCGAAGGCAGAGGCTTTAACCCGCTGAGTCACCCAGGCGCCCCTTCAGTGTATTTTTAACATGTTGTTTTTCTAGAACTCTAGAACTCTTCTAACCAATTCTTTGCATGCTCTGCACATTTCCTGTGGGTCATCCCACCCATGCCCATCAGCTTTTTCACTGAGGACTCAATTTATATCTCCAACCCACTTCTCCATCCTGCTTTCCAAAACTGTATTTTAAACTTCAAGGCCAATCACCAGGGGTGCCTAGGTGATTCAGTCCCTGAAGCAACTGACTCTTGATTTCACCTTGGGTCATGATCTCAAGTCATGAGATCAAGTCCCGCCTCTGGCTTCTTGCTCAGCATAGTATCTGCTTGAGATTCTCTCTCTCTCTCTCTCTCCCTTTGCCCCTCCCTCTTCCTTTTTTTTTTTAAGATTTTATTTATTTATTTGACAGACAAAGAGATCAAAAGTAGAGGCAGGCAGAGAGAGAGGGGGAAGCAAGCTCGTTGCTGAGCAGAGAGCCCGATACAGGGCTCTATCCCAGGACCCTGAGATCATGACCTGAAACAAAGGCAGAGGCTTTAACCCACTGAGCCACCCAGGCACCCGGCCCCTCCCTCTTCTTACAAGTACACACACTGTCTCTCAAAAACCAAAGCCAAAAACCAAAATGATCATTGAATGCCTCACTTCTATTTCCCTTCCCATCTCAAACCTCCTCTTCTTGAATTCTCTATCTTATTGAAAATTAAACCATCCTCTATGTGGTTTTCCCAACTAGGAATCTGGGAGTCATCCTCCTCCTTTTTAATCGAATCAACCTCTGGTATTATTCATTCACCTCCCATATATTTCTCTAATCTTGTTCCTCCTTTCCCACCATGTTGACACATCTCAAAAGCTACAGCACGTTCACCCTCCCTGTGGCTATACCTTCTTTACCCATCTCTGTGTTGTGGTCAGCCCTCCACACTGCTGCCAGAGAGTCTTTCTAAAATGACAAGCTGATTAGATTTTCCCTCGTTTGAAACCAGCAATTGTTTCCCTTTCATCTAGAATGCCTAGCACATCAGAGACACTCAATAGTTTTGAAAGAATGAAAGGTAAAACTCAAAATTACATTGAAATGTATTCAACATCTTTTGTTCTCAGATCCTTGTCAAATTTCCAGCTTGACCTCCTACTTTTCTGTCCTTAGCCTTTCATACTCTAGCAATGATCAAATCTTTTATAGTTTCAGAAGTACGCTTCTTTGCGACTGATACGTTGTTCCTTTTTTTTCTGAGATATTTACCTTGCTGACTTTTCACAAGAAACTAGGTGGTTCTAATGAGCTTTGGTGAAATCTCCATCTTAGCAACTCATTATTGGTTTACTTATAGATTAGATTCCTATAAATGATACACTTCTAAAAGGGGAACTTTGCCTTTTCTACTTAGTAGCTCAGCATCTTGTAAATTTTCTGGTATACCATAAAAGCTCAAAAAAGTAGAAGGAAAAGGGTGTTAATTCAACCCCAGGTTATGACATACTAACCCAGAAACTGGTTATGACATACTAAAGCCTGAGGGTTGGCTTACTCATTATTTATTAAAGATGTTTTTCTTTGATTGGAAGGAAATAATTTAAGACGGGAAGAACATTTAGAAAAGCAGTGATGAGGGGCAGAAGATGATAGAACATAATAATTTTTCCATCTTCGTTTTCCGTTCCCTTTGCAAAAGAGGTAGTGAATAAAGAAAGTATTGGAGAAAAATAGTTTTGAGACTTTTTTTTTTTTTCAAGAACAGTTATATGGTGATGGTTGAGCACAGACAGGAGGAAATCTCATAAGTCCATCATTAATGTAGTTCAGGCAGCGGGAGGAGGTTTTGCTGATTTTAGAACTTGCCAGAAGGGTTTGGACCGTCCGGGTCAGATCAACACCTGGAGGCAATGTATGTAAGGAAAGTGAAGGGAATTATAAGAGTAGAGAGAAAAGTCAAGGCTATGTCAGCAATAACACAGTAGCAGCTGACTTGATTTGTATGGTTCTTTAAATTTTGCAATTTAATGTATTTGTGAAACAGAGTAATTAGAACACAATCATGATTCATGATTGGCCTTGCGATTTTTGTAATGAGTTTTGTTTTTGTTTTTGTTTTGTGAGACACACATACAGTGAATTGTGAGCCTTAGTTCTTATGTGGTCTCTTTTCTTGGGTGATATTGTTGCTCCAATTTTATGCATCTGCAGTGTTCTACCTGAGGCCACGGTAGTGGAGATAATCATGGGCTTGGTTCCTGGGAGGGGAGGATTCATCTCTGGGAGGCTGCCCTAGTATTTTTAGATTGAAGAAAAATGTGGATTAATCAGGAAAATAAGAAAGTATGTGGGAATCAGTCATAATATCTTCAGGTAAAATGACTGAAGACATTTAGCCTATTGTTTTCAAGCTAGAAGCCAGCCAAATGGGTTCTCTGTGATATGATAAAAACATGAGAAAAAAAATGATCAAGTTACATAATAACGTACTTGCCTGGGAATCCTGATACACTGTGTTCCATTTACGTGTTCTTAAGCAAGTCGTCTGACCTCTTCATAGCTTAGAGTTCTTATCTGCAGAACAATAGGAATGACACTTGTCCTTCTTATTTCATTATGTTGTAAAAGACCAATTTGATACAGTATCTAAAGTGTTTTTTGAACAATTTAAAGTGCTATATAATGGTAAATTATTATTATTGTGCTATTTATTACTATTATTGTTCTTCTTATTATTGTTATTATTATTATTATTTTATGGTCTAGATTCTGGACTCACCTGACTATCCCTTGGATGCAGCTCTTTGGTCCATTGGAGACATGGCATGTGGATGAGATTACAGGCACAGGGAGCTCGGCGGGGGGTGGGGGGCGGTAGGGGAACAGAATGGATTCAAATTCCAGCTATTCAACTTGACCTTGGGCAAGTTGACCTCTCTTTGCTTCATTTTTTTGTTTTGTTCTGTAAAATAGAAATAATAATAGTATCCCCTTCATAAGTTGGTGTGAAGCTTATATTAGAACATCAAATAATGAATGAGATAATTTAGGTAAACTCTTAGTAGAGTGCCTGGGCCATTATAGGCATGGGATAAAGATTAGCTTCGGGAAGGAAGCTATACTAATTACTCTGGATAAATGGCTGGGACCTTGGCAGTGAGCTCTGGAAAGAATTGTTGCTTGGTGAATATTAATTTCATAAATTTTATAGAGCCAGGCAAATGCTCCATCAAAAGTCTTCATTAAGATCTGTGCCCTCAACATTTTGTTATTTTCCAATTTGAAGACCCTGCCAAACTCTGAACAGAATTGTGTTCCTTAGTCAGAACTAGCTTAGAAAGCAGAAGTGGACCAGTGTGATGACATGTTCACTGGGCATTGTGATTAGTGATTATTGATATTATATAACATGTTATATTATATAGATATTATATATAGATATTATATGACATGTTCAGTGGGCATTGCGATTAGATCATTTATAGCCTTCTGCTCATCTTACCACATGAGAACAAGGAAAATAAATAGCAGAGTGACAAAAACAAAAAAGCCCACATATATAGCTTATACATATACATAGTATTTTTATATGTGTAAATATATGTTTTCAGAGAACTCAATATTACCAAGCGTTATGGCTGATAAAATAGTAATGATATATAATTAAATTAGAAATAGTTGTTTATTATTTATTAGGTGTTATGACCTATTCTAAGTACTCTACGTTCTTAAGTGATTTATTGCTAATATTATAAGATGGATAAATATTCCTACTCACAGTTTACAGATGAGGAAACGAAGACTCAGAGATGTTTAGTAATTTGCCTAAAGTCACACAACTAGCAACAGCCAACTGGAATTTGAACCAAATTGGACTAGGTATGGTGCCCACACGATGAAGCAATAGAACCAATCTCAGCCAGTTGCTGGAGAAAAATAAGTGATGAAACAAACTCATATTGAGACATAGCAGAATAGTAGAACATCCGCTCAGCCCAAATCTCTATCAAGTGACATTTCCGGCAGTTTGACAAACCAAGATTCATGGGGCGAGAGAATGTGAATAATCGTTTTTTAAATGTTAATGTGCTCAGTGTCCCCAGTGGATGATGAATAAAATTGAATTAACTATTCCTGGAAAAAAAAAAACCAACAAATATAGACATTCCAGTTATTATTACTCTATGGTTCTAGATCAAGTGGGATTATCACATAGAGAACTAGAATCGAAGGAAGGCACTGCAGTGCATTTTGCACGCTTATTTTGTTTTAATGCCTTCAAGTTTAGATTATTTAAATACACATGTCTATGTATGCGGAGTTTAAAGAAATATGGGGGTTGACAAGGAAAGAGAAAACTCTGCAAACACTTTATGGGATGGGGGGTACCCATTGAGGGAGACCTCACTCAATGACCTGGAGAGATATATTAATTAAGGAGTGGAAACTAAAGGTAGTTTGTCAAATTTGTTTTGGAATCCAAAGAGTGTAGCAAATTTTACAAGATATTTTCTTATTATGAAATGAATGGTGAAACCTGAAAGTAGATATATGGAACCTACGGTGAAATAAAAAAGAAAGAAGATTTGAGTTATGGCTGGAGCTGTCGAATTGGGACATACGGTTGCGCAGAGTTTGAGTTTATTTCCTTATTGGGCGGATGCCTTCTCTAATAATTGCCTCACTGCAGTTAAGTCAGGAGAGAAATCAGAATATTAGAGCCATCTAATGGTTCTAATTATAATTATAAAAATTATAATTATCTATTATCTATAATATCTATAATTATAAAAGACATTTCTTATAATGTTTAATAATTTTATAATTAATTTTTATATTTTTATAATTTTATAATTTTTTATAGTTACAAAAGACATTTTATAATTCTCAGGGCCTGTTTTAATATGTTTATTTTGCCTCAAGTTCATATGCCAACCTTGTTTAGCACTTATTGTGAAACAACGGACAGACGCCGTCATTGTTAATTGAATGAATAAATAAAATAATGTTTTTAATTTGCTAAAATTCATATGGGAGGTTTTTTTCTCAGTGTTTCAAATGCCCTGTACTTTCATCTGATTGACTTTACAGGCCATGTACTGGATTCCTGAATCCTCCTCATTGGGCTCCAATCTGAAATCATGTTGATTGGCTCAGCTTGGATCAACGTGTCACAGACTTGTGATGGGCAGGGTTGGCCTCAGCCTACTGGGCATGAGGGCTCTTGTGGGTGCCCGGCAAATACTCATATTCTAGGAACATTAATACGCATCCTGTCATTTTTGTGTAAAGGTGAAAGATGTGTATTTCCAGTCTATAATTAAAAACAAAAATCTATCATTTTCCAGCTCTCCTTGCAGGGGGATGGTTTTATTCCTTACCTTCTCTCTCTTCCTTCGCCTTTCTCTCTGAAAATGTCATTTTCTTCTGTTAGCATGTATAGTGATCATAGGTACTTGTAAAAACTTGGAATGATTTGCCATACCATAATTTTTGCATGAATATATAACTTTTTAGGACTGATTGATGAATGAAGGGAATTAGAAATGCAGAAGCAAGAATGTTAGGAATGAGAAAGGGTGGGGCAGGCTGTGGAGGAACAAAGAATATGAATTCTGTTCTAGAACCTGTTTTATGCGATTTGGAATCCCCTGAGAAATTTCCTCAGAAGACACTATTTTTCTAAAAATCTTAACAAAAATAGAAATAGATAAATAACTAATTTTTTTCAGTCCACCCTCCCCAGGTGATTAAAGGAAAACATCACAATGTGGCTTAAGTACATTTTTTTAAATATAAAAATTCCTTCCCTTGATGAACAGCTGTGCAATTAACAAAATGCTTCTTAATAAGGTAGCTCACCGCCTATGAGGTAACAAGTGTCAAACATAAGGCACTTTAACAAAATCTTAAGTGTTTTCCTGGCTTCTCTTCTCCCTTCATTCCAATCCATTCTAGGATTAGTGCTTAAGGTATAACTGATTATTTTACTTCCTTGGTCAAAAATGTTAAATAACTTCTCAGGCTAGGTGTTACCTGCCTTGTTAGTTACTTTTGAAGGACATATCATGTGATGGTGGACGGACTTGGATTTCGGAGTGAGAGAGTAATGGGTTCAAATAACCTCGAAATCTTAGGCATATGTGGTCTTAGACAACTCAATTAAACTCTCAGGATATTAGCTTCAATAAGATGGAGATACTAATTCATATCATACAATGTTGCCACAATGTTGTGTATAATTAAAGAGCTGATCCAATAAGTGCTATTAAAATAATAAAAATATTAGCTCTCTAATCATATATTACTAATCCAGTATCTTTATTAGTCAGGAATTTCCCATCTTATCTGTTTTTGAGCCTATAGTACATTGCACTGTTATTCAAGTGTATTTTGTTGCAAACAATCATAATTTTCTTATAGATAAGGACTTTTTCTTATATCCTGTAAATAACAGGAGCCTAGAAATATATGTAAACTTAATGTTCAAAAAGAATACTTGTTGGGCCCCTGGGTAGCTCAGTTGGTTAAGCGTCTGCCTTCAGCTCAGGTGATGTGATCCCAGGGTCCTGGGTTCAAGCCCCACATCCGGCTCCCTGCACTGCAGGGAGCCGGCTTCTCCCTCTGCCTGCCGCTTTCCTTGCTTGTGCTCTCTTTGTCTCTTTGTTAAATAAATAAATAAAATCTTTAAAAAAGAATGCTTGTTAAGCTCCTAAAATGTAAAAGTCATTCTATGTGGAATGAAGACATTGAAAGACCAGAACATACATATGTGATTTTGTGTGTGTGTGTGTGTGTGTGTTTATGTGTGTGTTCATGTAAAATTTTTCACCATTATTTAAAGTGGTTCTTGTTTATTTGGTATAGATGCCAGAAGGTCCTGTTAAGATTTAACCTGGTTCTATAAAATAATGTATAAATTATCTCTATGATTTTGAGGAATCTGTTTTTATTCCTCTGTTCATCTTGCCCCACATTTTAGTTCTATTACTCCACTTAAAAGCTCTCCATACTTGAAGCTTCTCAATGAAGCTTCTCCTTGTTCTGTGACAAAACCCTCCACAGAGGGGTGCCTGGGTGGCACAGTTGGTTGAGGAACCCACTCTTGGTTTTGGCTCAGGCTGTGATCTCAGGGTCCTGGGTTCGAGCCCTGAGACCAGCTCGATGCTCAAGAGTGGAGTCTGCTTGAGATTCTCTCTCCCTCTCTCTCTCTATCTCAAGTGGGTAAATAAATATTAAAAAAAAAAAAAAGAACCAAAAAACCCTCGATAGTCATGTCACCCAATTTGGACTGTCAGTCTGCTCATTCCCTATGAATATCAAGCTCCTTTTAAAAATAACTGTTAATGAAAGTAATATAAAATATTAAAGAAACCTTAAGATGAATGACATCAGTACAAAAGGGGAGACAGATACAATGCCAAAAAAATAATCCATATGTTTGGAAAGCCCCTGCATAAATTTAATACTAGAGGAAAAACTTTATAAGTATTAAAGAAAGTTCCTCAAAACACTTTATTTTTTGCCATTTGTATTGAGTAGCTTCCTTTCAGAAAATATAATTTTTTATAGTGGATTTTTTTGGTAATTTTTCCCCCATTGCTGTTACTTCCTAACTCCGCATCCCTCAGGTAATTAGTGTGTGCTGGAATTTACGTCATCAGCTTTGAGATTTTGTGAATATGAAGGAATAGGGTTGTGTGGTGACAGATGGCAGCTACACTTGTGCTGAGCACAGCATAATGGAGAAAATTCTTGTATCACTATCTACGAGCTCCTGAAACTACTGCAACCTGGTGTGCCAAGTATATGCAAATAAAAACAGATGATTTTAATGCTTATAGATGTGGTTCTTTTATGACAAGTTTTTACTGGATCCCAGTTCTTGTCACAGTCCCACAATTTCCACAAAATTTTGGAGATTTATGCAGATCATGGATTATCCTTGGAATGATGCTTTAGAATGAGGTGCTTAGTAGGGAAGGAAATGGGGGTTTTGTAACCTCTTCTCCCTGTGGCAGGGACTCTGAATAGGATCCTGATGGTCCTTACCTCCTGAGATTTGGGCCCTGCATCACCTCTCCTGAAGTATTGGTTGGAATCATGTACAAGTTCTAATAAATGGAATACTGGAGAAGCGATGCATGTCATTTCTGACAGGGGTTTCTGTGTGGGTACTCTCTTGGATCACTTACTAGGGGAAGCCAGCTGCTCTGTGAGCAAGCAGTCATGCAGAGGCATGTGCGAGGTCAAGAGATCTTCCTCACAGCTGCCTGAGCTGACTCAGTCCCTGCCAACAGTCACACTGTAGTCTGTGAGGGGCCCTGAGACAGAACCATCCTGCTAGACCAATCCCAGCTTTCTGACCCTCACAAAGCAGGATGATCAAAGTTTGCCCTTTCCAGATGCTAAGGAATTTGTTACAAAGCAAGAGAGAACTGGGATGCCTGGGTGGACTGGTCGGTTAAGCATCTGACTCTTGGTTTTGGTTAGGGTTATGGTCTCAGGGTCCTGAGATCAAGCCCTGCATGAGGCTCCACACTCAGTCCGTAGTCTGTGTAGGACTGTCTCTCCTTCTGCCCCTCCTCACTTCTTTCTCTGTCTGTCTGTCTGTCTCTCTCTCTTGCTTTCAATTTTGCTCTCAAATAATTAAATAAATAAATCTTTAAAAAGACCCCAAAGCAATAAATAACTGATAGCATACCTCAAGTTTTTAATGCATTTATTATAATAAAGGGTAAAATTATTAGCAAGATTCCAGGAGCAGAGAGCACAGCTATCTTTGTGTGCCAGAGGAAATGAGGTTGATGGCAGAGCATACAGGAAAGAAATCCCACTCCTCACGAAGTTTCCCCTATGTCATTTTGCAATGTTTTTTTTTTTTTTTTTTGAGTTTTTAAATTTTATTTTTTTTAAAACATATAATATCTTTTTATCCCCAGGGGTACAGGTCTGTGAATCGCCAGGTTTACACACTTCACAGCACTCACCATAGCACATACCCTCCCCAATGTCCATAATCCCACCCCCCCCAACCCCCCGCCCCCCATTAACCCTCAGTTTGTTTAGTGAGATTAAGAGTCAATTAT
>NW_019154132.1:9750130-9836351 GCF_002288905.1 Enhydra lutris kenyoni | reverse complement strand
GGGAGCCGGCACCTCCCCCCGCGGTCTATCTTCCCGTCGCTTTGGATTCACTTCTCCGCCCGTCCTACCTTTCAGAAAGTGGTTGCTTTTCTGTTTCTGGAGTTGCTGTTCTTCTTCTCTTCGATCTCCCGTTGGATTTGTAGGTGTTTGCAATCTTTAGATAAGCTATCTAGCTGATCTCCCGCTACCTGAAGTAGTCTCAGCCTGCTACTTCTCCGCCATCTTGACTCCTCCTCATTTTGCAATGTTTTTACAGGAGTTGTTAAACTGGTATAAAATTTCATTTATACAAAAGGAATTATTTCTAGAAATCTGATATACACCATAGTGCATACAGTCAATAAGATTGCATGTTTACTTAAAATTTGTCAAGAATGTGCATCTCGTATTAAACATTTTTACAACACAGTAAAAAAGATAGATGCAGGGAAACTTTTGGAAGTGATGGCTGTGTCTATCATTCTGATTATAGTGATAGTTTCCATACTCCTCCAATTGTACTCATGAAACCTGTGCTGGCTTTTAAATATCACTTACATCACAATAAACTTGTTTTAAAATGTTGTTAAAAAAAAGAAAAATATTTTAACACGGCAGTGAATAAATCACGTTTTAAAACCATTTCATATATATATATATATTTCATGTAAAAGATGTTTTACAGGTTCATAGAAGTTTTCCAAAAAGAACCTCAAGTGTTAAAGTTTTTATTTTTTTAAAATTTTTTTTGTTTAGGAAAAAATTATTAGCTATGATTATCAATCATAAATTGTTAGCTATTTTTTAAAAGATTTTATTTATTTATTTGACAGAGAGGGAGAGAGAGAGAGAGATCACAAGTAGGCAGAGAGGCAGGCAGAGAGAGAGGGAGAAGCAGACTCCCTGCTGAGCAGAGAGCCCGATGTGGGGCTCAATCTCAGGACCTTGAGATCATGACCTGAGCCAAAGGCAGAGACTTAACCCACTGAGCCACTCAGGTGCCCTAGCTCTTTTTATTCATTCTATTTTACTGCCCAATAAAGCTTCACAGAGACAACTTTGCTCAGGTAATGAAAAGCTTTCAAAATATTGCTGTGACCACTATGACATGATTTTACATCTGCTAAATTTTCCACCTCTCTCACAAGAAAATAACATCTATGAAGAAATGTCAATTGGAAACCAAATATACATCACATGCATGGAAACTCTGGTGTGTAATCCTTTTATCTTAAAATTCACACTAAAAAAAATATTCTCAAGTGCACTAACTGGTGCTCTAGTGAAATTACTCCTCTCTTGGGTCAACTTAATAAAGAGAACTACTGTAGCAGAATATAACTTCAGAGAAATATGAAAAAGAGGAATTAAGCCTTTAAGGGATTAGGGTAAAAGTAAAGATACTGATTTTTAGGGTAATCATCATGAAGTGATTTGTTAGGGACTCTTTGACCCAATATTTCACTCTGTTGATCTAAAAGTCATTGTTTAATATTTTAAAAGGTTAAGTCAGAAATATGTAACCTTTCTCTCATGGGTCCAGTTCTCCTGGCTAATTTTAGCAGTGCCCACTGAGGGTGGTCACTCTGGTGGCCAGTCCCTTACTAAAGGCCATTTTCTGATGGCAGTTTCATAGTAAGAAACCATTGGACATCTCCATTGACATGTCTTAGAAGAGGGGGCAGTCGTATAATGAATAATTATGTCCATTTTGTAAGAGGCATGTGGAGCCAGCACGCCCCCCAACAAAGTAACTTCCTTATGCCATGAAAAAATAAGATCAATTCCAAGCTATCAGCATAGTTAACCAAATTCAAAATAATTCCTTAATTTTATTTAATATCCAATGTATACTCAAATACACCAATTATCCCCAAAATACCCTTTACTATATTTTTGTCCAAACCAGGAACTAATCAGGACCATGCAGTACATCTTGTCTTGTGTCTTGTAAGTCAAGCCTGACATGTTGATTGGCTCAGATGTACCGTAGACATTCTGTAGACAGATGTGTGACATTGCTTCCATCTGATGATGTTAGCCTGTTGTCTTATTCCTTGTACTTCTAATAATATGGAAGTTGATCTAAAGCTGCTGACTGAATTCAAGATGAATATCTTTGGTTGGAAGACATTAGAAACAATATTGGGAAGTCCATATTTTGACACATCTAGAGACGAGTAATATCTGGTTATTGTATCATTTATGTGCTAAAATTAGTCATTGGTTTATGGATAGCTTGACTCATCTATTATTTTCCCTTTGAAACAAACAAAAATCTGTGTGATACTACTTTGTAGCAAACAATATCCACTTCCTTATCTACCACTCACTTTTGAGTGTTTTTATAGCATATCAATTGGTAATTCTTGCTTGAAATAATAATTTCATTAAGAATTGCAAAATTATGGCTTTATATATTACCATTTTGTGTAAATTTGTTAGCTATAATTCTTCCATAAAGTAGAAGTTTCTCTGTCCAACTGCCATTATTTTGTCATCCTAGAAGTCTTCCGCTAAAAAGACAAGGCGGCTCAGGTGGCTAAGCATCTGAGTCTTGGTTTCTGCTCAGGTCATGATCTCAGGGTTCTGAGATCGAGCCCTGTGTCAGGCTCTCTGCTGGACATAGAGCCTGCTTAAGATTCTCTCCTTCTCTCCCTGCTTGTGCTCTCTATTTCTCTCTCAAAAAAATAAAAATAAAAGAGGTACATGAAGAAAGAGTTTTCATGGTATTAGGTCATTGGTAGACACTTTATTTGAAAGGCAAAAGATATGATTTTGTTTTATTTTATTATTTTATTTTCATTTAAAGGCATGATTTTATATTTAACATAAGAAACATTTTTTACCTCATGACTCAGTAAAGCAGTTATTTAAAAGATAAACTCAAAGTACATGAAAGACCTAAATGTGAGACAGGAATCCATCAAAATCCTAGAGGAAAACACAGACAATAACCTCTTCAACTTTGACCACAGGGACCTCTTTCAACACATGTTTATACAGACAAGGGAAAAAAGAGTAAAAATGAACTTTTGGGACTTCATCAAGATAAAAACCTCTTGCACAGCAAAGGAAACAGTCAACAAAACTAGGAAGCAACCCACAGAATGGGAGAAGATATTTGTAAATGACATTACAGATGCAGGGTTGGTATCCAAGATATATAAAGAACTTCTCAAACTTAACATCCCAAAAAACAAATAATCTAGTCAAGAAATGGGCAGAAGACATGAACAGACACTTCTCCAAAGAAGACATGCAACTGGCTAACAGATACATGAAAAAATGTTCAGTGCTAATAGCCATCAGGGAAATACAAATCAAAACCACAAATGAGATACCAACTTACACCCGTTAGAATGTCAAAAATTAATAAGACAGGAAACAATAAGTGTTGGCAAGGATGTGGAGAAAAGGGGACCTTCTTACAGTGTTGGTTGGAATGCAAGCTGATATAGCCACTCTGGAAAAGAGTATGGAGGTTTCTCGAGATGTTAAAAATAGAGCTACCCTGTGATCCAGTATTTGCACTATTTACTCCAATGATACAGACTTAGTGAAAGAAAAGGACACATGCACCCTAATGTTCATAGCAGCGATGTCCACAATAACCAAACTGTGGAAGGAACAGAGATGTCCTTCAACAGATGAATGGATAAAGAAGATGTGGTTCATTGGTACTATGGAATATTACTCAGCCCATCAGAAAAGCCATCCATGCAACCCTCAAAAACCCATTCTTATATGGGTCTGGGATCTGGCGCCCCTGAGCTTTGTATAAAAGATGGTGTAGAATGGAAAAACAACTTTCATTGTTTTTTGGCATATATTTGAAGAAATACTTTTGGAAGTTTTTTTGTTTTGTTTTGCTTTGTTTTGTTTTTGTTTTGTTTTAACCATGGTGTATCCTCACTTCTCACTCTGATATTTAAAAACCATTAATCCAGAGTTTAAAGTGCCTAGACATTTTTTTTGGGTTTCATCCATAAAGTTAAACTATTTAAGTTTTCCAAGGCATTTTTGCCTATTATTCTTTAGCTTGATGTCTATTGGGTTAACTGTTCAGTCTAAGTAATTTTATAAATGCTCTATTTAAAGTGAATTATTTTAATAAGGTTGTGCCCTTCAAAGGATAATTCCACTCTCACTTATGATTTGACTTAGAATTTTTATTTTTATGACGTATTTTCATTTTCAATCATCATAGAATTATTCATTATATCATTTATACAGATCCTATGTATATGTTTAGTGATATATATATTTAAGATTGACATATCTTAAAGTTGCTTGTACCTATGTACTTAAGTGTGAATTTTTTTGAAAACTGAGAGAAAATTAAAATAGTTAAAACACCAGGGATGGCATTTCTACATAGATGTGTAGATCATGCATTTTCATGCAAGATTTTACTTTATATATTGCATACATTGTGTGCCATGGCTCATCAAATTTTAAGTTTTTAGAAAAAAAATTGAAGGATTGACATTGAGTTCAAAGGCAATTTTAATACTACTGTTTTATAAATTTGATATATGGAATTCCAGTATAGAGATGATTTTCCATATAAATTTAGGTTTTTGTTATTTCTAAATATGTAATTGTAGTGTGGCAATGCTTTCTCATATGGTGTGTTTGCCTACCAAGCATTGCTTTTGGTTCAAATCACTTAATACATGGTTAAACAATATTAAACTCATGGGTACCTGGGTGGCTCAGTCGGTTAAGTGTCTGTCTTCAGCTTAGGTCATCATCCCAGAGTCCTCGGATTGAGCCCCACATTGGGCTCCCTGCTTAGTGGAGAGCCTGCTTCTCCCTCTCCCTCTGCCTGACTCTCCCTTTTGTGCTTTCTTGCTCTCTCTTAAATAAATAAACAAACAAATAAATAAATAAACAAATATTTTTAAAAAAATCAAACTCAGAACTCCATAATATAGGGATTAGGAACATGTGTTCTAGAGGCCAATTTTCCAGGTTTGATCTAATCTTGCTTTACTCAGTTTCCTCACTTCAAAAACAAGCATAATAATAGTGTTTACCTGAAAGAGTTAATGTGAGGACTCAGAGACTGTTATATAAAATCCCCATAGTTTAGTGCCTAGAATATTACAGGTACTCAACAAATATTAGCTAAAATTGAATTATGTCCTTCATTTCTTTCTTTTTCCCTGTGCTAGCCATTATCATAGGCAAAAAGAGTCTGAATAATAACAGCCAAGTAAAGAATTCACTGTTAGATAAAATGAAAAATAGACATCAACTGGTTCTTTGGTGGCTTAACATTATTTGTAAAAAAAAAAGAGACAAGGAAATAGAAATAGTTTTTGAGGGTCTTTGGATATTTATGAAAAAACTAGCAACATTTAGAGTCATTATCTTATGTTGGTTTTTTTGAATATAGAAGCATCTAGAACAATCTTGTCCTTGTTATTTTTTCATACTTTTGTTAGAAAAGGTGGTTCAGACCAGGAAAATATGAAGACATATTTTTGGGAAGTCAATATTTAAATTTTTAGTGATATCTAATAGGGAGTATTTTGAATTTTGTTGAGATGTTGGATGAATATGCAGAACATAGCTATCTTAATTTCTGGTTTAGCAACAGTATTTACTTATAATTTTTGACAAACTGTTCTCTGGGTAATCCCCAATTATAGCAAACCATCACTTGTTCAGATGAATAGGATATGGTGGAAAGTCTGTGTTGCAAAATATTTTGGAATAAACTCTATACAAAAAAGAGTTATTTTGTATGGAAGAAGAAATATGACCAAAGCTGCATGAAATAATTGTTACATCATAAAGTTTGTGATAAAATCTTCCTTAATGAGGTGATAAATTTTAATTAGTTCACTGTTAATAAATAATCGATATTTCTCACATACTTGAGAGGATTTGAAAATAGTTAGCTCCATGAGGGCATTCATTCTCTTTGCAAACCATGCTGGCTCTGTTTGATTTCTTTTGGAAAATGGTTGGTGCAAAGGAAAATTTCCTGTTTTAATAAAGTTTTACTGTTTGGCCCTTTTTATTCATTTCCAAAGGACTATATACAGCCATTGATCCTAATCTTAATTGTTTTTACAAGGATGTGGGTAAAGAGCTAATAATAGAAACTATATGGGGTCAAGTGAGTGAAGAAAACGGTCACCCTATGCGTGTAGTCTCTAAAACAGCAAGGCGACTACATGAAGGGCCAATTCCATGGATTAAGAACTGAGCTTTGGAACCCCGGAGAGATGGCTACAGACTCCACCATGTGCTACAACCTTGGGCAAGAACCTGAAGTTTACCCATCTGCAGAATCAGTTTGACGCTCAGAGCATAGGCATCCTAGGGCTGTTTTAAGAATCAAATGACAGACTCCAGAGGTGCTTAGAAGTGTCTCAAGGTGGCTTCGCTCATTCCCATCACCTAAATTCCATTATCTTGCTGGTGACAGCCAGAAGCTCTGATTTCTCCTCTTACCGTCAGATTCCCTATCTCAATCCTGCTTACCATTGTCATGTGGGTATCACAAAAACACTGCAAATTTAACATGTCCAACCTGGAAGCTGATATTTTTTTCCTCAAAACCGTGTTTGCAGGCACCTGGGTGGCTCTGTTGGTTAAGCATTTGCCTTTGGCTCAGGTCACTATCCCAGAGTCCAGGGATCCACATTGGTCCACGGAGAGTCTGCTTTTCCCTCTGTCCCTCTCATGCTCTCTCTCAGTGTCTCAAATAAATAAATAAAATAAAAAAAAATAACAATAACAATAACTGTTGTTTGCATTATCTATCCCATCTCTCCTATCCCAGTAAATGGCACTAGAGAACATTGACTTAGGCCAGAAATTTGAAATTCATTTTTGGTTTTTTATTTCCCCTCATCTTCCTCATTCAATTTATCAGCAAAACTTCCTAGTTTTGTGAAGTGGTTCACCCTATTGCTTATTCTATGTACACCATTAGCTCCTCAGTAAGGTTGCCAGGCTAAATCTATAGTGTTTTCTGTCACACAAGAGAGTGAGGGCAGATCCATAGGGTTACTGTTCCCTATGGCTTCTGGTTGCTTCCCATTAATAGGGAGTGTTGTTAAGGGTTAGGAAGGGGAGAAGAGAGGTCATGTGATAGATAGTTCTGCCCTCCCTGCATTGAGCTTCCTTAATCCCTCCTCCCAGGGTCATTGTTCTACTCAAGACAGATGACTTTATATGACTCTCCTTCCAGGGTCTGGTGACTACTCCGTCTCCTCAACCCTCCAAGCCTAACAGTGGAAACAGCCTGCTCCTAAATCCACAGCTTTGTAATGATACATTTATAAATAAATCTTCCTCCTCCAGTCATCTAATTTTGAGAATGCATATGTTTCTGCTGGGACCCTCACCGATATAGATCCTAAACTTGGCCCTTCTTGGTGATTAACCACAACAAAGCTCCATTTTGCTCTAATGCAGTTAACTAATGTCACACCCACCATGTTGGTACATGGGGTACCATGGGATGTGTCTCTTCTCAGAATTTGAATTGAAAGCCTGGCATGACCTTTCTATTCTTTGATTTCTCCTCAAACTGTGTCACACTTCTTCTGTAATTCCGAAGGATTTCTGCCTTGGAGAGGAAGGGTTGGGGTGAGAAAAAGCCACTCCTCATGCACATTTAGCTGCTTGGTTCCCTTATTTTTACCTCCTTCTCCGGTTCATAATCCACTAGGAGCAAAAGTGGAAAGGTTCCCCTCTGCCTTATGCATTTTAGTTGTGATTTTTTTTTTTTTTTTAGATTTATTTATTTGGGGGGTGCAGAGGGAGAGGGAGAGAGAGAGTCTTTAGCAGACTCTGCACTGAGCACAGAGCCTGACTGGGGACTTGATCTCATGACCCTGAGATGATGGCCTGAGCTAAAATCAAGAGTCAGAGTCTCACCTGACTGTGCCACCCAGGCTCCCCAGTTGTGTCCTCCATATTGAGAAGACAGTTCCCCTCTCCAATTATCTGGAGCTATAGTAGCTGAGTTTTGCTGAGAAACATAATTTATAGGAAAGAAGAATAAATAAACATGCATTTAATATTTTTAAGTTTTCATCACTGGTGATACATAGGACAGATAATTACTACTCATTTACTTAAACCTTTTACTGGCTTCCCAGTTGCACATCATATGTAGATCAGTTAACATCAACATCACCTGCAAGTCCAGCAAGAACCTATTTATGTTTCTAGCCCAGTTTTCCTATATTCTCCTTCGGGGCTGTACTTAGGCCACACTGATTTTCTTTTTTAAATATATAAAACTATGTCCTACCTCAGGACTTTTGTACATGCTGTTCTTTCTGCCTGGAGCATTAATTTCTTTTGCTTTTTGCACGGATAAACTATTCTTCAACTCAGGTCTCATTTTAAAAAATCATTCTTTTCTAACCTTCCTCCTACAACCTTGTCCCTTAAAAGTCTTCTCCAGACTGTTCTTTGGATTGTTCCTACCATCCTTGTCATTGTTTTATTTTTCCAGTTAATTTTATTTATCATGTCCACTAGAAAGATGAATTTATAATGTCAGATATAATATAAATCTTTATATACCACTGTATTCCTGGCTTCTAGCACTGTGTCTGGCATAAAACAAAACCATAATAGATATCTACAGAATAAGAAACTGAATGAAGTACAATACCCAGTAGGGTATCAGTGGTCAGTAAACACAGATGAGCATTGTTGTTATGAAATCTCACTGCTAATTAATATGCCATTAAACTTAAGAATATTTATTTAGTCGAATCTGATGTTTTATTAGATCTCACATACTTATTTTAGAGCTTCTTTTGGTAGAGCTGTATCAAGAAACTTATTTATCAAAACCAAGCACAAAACCAAGCACATAACATGGCATCCTTTCAGTGGAAGCCTGTGGTAGGGAAGGCCTAGTCTTGAAGATATTTGTGGGTTTGGTTTTTGTCTTATGAAGTGAACTCAGTTCTAAGATTCACAGAAGATCCACAGAGTTGTAAATGGAATTAGATAAGCAGAAAAGCCAACTGCTTGAACTAAAAGAGACAGAGAGAAACCAAAAGAAGGGAGACCTTGGACTCCCAAATCTACAGGCTGGAAACCAGCTGAGGAAATGACTTAACTGCAAACATGGGCTAGCAAAGAAGATCTATGAAGTGGACCCAGGTGTCCAGAGGACAGAGCTGGGAGCCATGGAAAATCATTCCAACCTTGAGACTTATCAAGGAACTGCCAACATTTGCTTGTCTGGCTTTCATGATTGCTATGGAGTCAGGGTCCTGGCCTCCTATTAGCACATTTTTGTAGTTCCCTCCTACACTCTATCAGGGTTGATCTGTGTGACCCATAGCATAAGGCAGAAGTACTGCTTATAAAGGATTGAAGATTTCATCTTGAGTTCTCTCTCTCTTCTCCTCCTTTTTTTGATGTTCTTTATTATTCTCTCCACCTTCCTGGCCAAAAGTAACTAAGCAGAGTGAGGAAAGTCTTATTCTACAAAAGGGGGCTGCTAAAGGTATAACCCCCATGTTTTTATTTGTCTCCTGGAACCTTAACCTTTAGGGTAAGCGTATCCAGGTCTTAGAAAAACCCACTTTTGCATGTAGTGTTTCAAGTGAATTTTTAATCAATTTTATTTCATTTCTGTTTTCTTTGATACAGGATTTGAAATTTGAAGGGGAAGGACTCCATCAGTACATCCCTATGTCCCATTTAAAGACCGACAAAACCTGCAAGAAGTATGTTCCTTCCTGGTAGATTCAATGCATTTTCTTTTCTTTTGTATGCTTCACTCTCAATTAAATGTGGATCAATTATAGGTACCAGGCACCCCAGTTTGATTGACCCTGAGGATCAGGCTTGTGGAAACCGTAACCTCCTTTCCTCCTGAAATTTATCTGTGCCCTATCATTCATATTCAACTGTTGGCAATGGGGCATTCTGGTGATGGCGCATAGCTGGGAGCCATGTCTTGTTTACCACTACATCCTTGAGCCAATGTAAGAACTTCCAAGATCTCGGGGTGGCACTTGCTGCTTCTCCATGCCAGGAGAGGAGAGACAGAAGTAGTGGGTGTAGGTTCAGAGGGGGTTTCAAGTTAGATGTTCCCACTTTGAATCTTGGGCTTTACCTCTTAGGGCTATACAACCTCAGATAAGATATTCAACATTCTCCAGCATCGGTTCATCAGTGTAGCAGAAAGAAGAATACCTTGTTGGACTATAGTCAGGGTTAAACAAAATAATAGATACAACTTATTTAAAAGAGTGCCCTGAACATGCTAAGCAGTCAGCAATAACTATTCATGATGCATATCAGTGATGCTCAACAGGGATCGATTTTGCCTGCAGGGGACGTTTGGCAATGTCTGGAGACATTTTCTGTTGTCAGTACTGGACTAGGAGAGGGTCTGTTAATGGCATTTAGTGAGCAGGGGCCAGGGATCTTGCTGAACATTCTACAATGTGGGCCAGCCTCCACAACAAAGGGTTATGTGCTTCAAAATGTCAATAGGGCAGAGGTTGAGAAATCCTGTTGTAGACATCAATGTTGTTTATTCATTGTCATTTTGTTTAATTTATGATCCAAATAGCAGGGAAAATAAGGTATCAACAGGAGTGGGACCTATCTCTCTGTGAAGGGTCTTCAGCGCCCCCAAGAACAGGCCATGGAGACAGGAGGTGTCAGTCAACACTCAGGGCGGTAGCTGTGATCACTGCACTTCTAGGCTGGATCTTCTACAGACCAGGAGAATGGCCAGGGAGGTAGACAAGACGTTATATGCAAGAGACTTAATTATGGATGAAAATAGTGAGAATTGGAACTATCCTAAGTATCCAACAATAAGATTATGTTGTAGGAAAAAACCTTGATCTCATAGAAAATGCCTTTAATGTACAAAGTGGTAAATATGGGTGACAAAATACTATTTACATCATTGGCCTTATTTTGTAAAGAAAAAAAAAAAGGTGTGTTTAGCTACCTAGCTATGATGAATAAACCTCAGTATTTTATCAGGGTTTATATCTGAGTGGTGGACTAATGGACGACTTTTGGGGGGCTTTTTATATAATCAGATTTTATATAATGTGCAAATGTAAACATATATTTATATGATCACAAAATTAATAAGTGCTGTAGATGAGGTGAAAAAAAAAAAGAGTAATAATATGCCACAGGACCTAATTCAAAATGAGCTCATGTCTGGTCTGCCTCCTGGTCCAGGGTGTGACTGTTCCAAGGGGACACAAAGCTGTAGACTTAACTCAAGGTACCTGATACCATGTTAAACCTGTGTATTAACCTTTTGATGTTCCTGTTTAACTAAGGAAGGTATTTTTAGAAAACCTTTAATTACAAAGAACTGGGATTGCGACTAAGGATCTTTTTTTTTTTTTTTCCCTTTAGGATTATAATCATGAATTCAGCATCTAATTATTTAGATTAAGTTTTTAAGATATTTCATGAGTGCCATGCCATGCTTGCCAAGAGAACAAAGAAAGAAACTGAGGAAACCATTTCACTCCGGTTAACATAACATGTTTGATGTTTACTAATGAAATCTGTTTACCTTCATAACTGTATAATAGGGCCATTAAAGACAATAGATACAGTAGTTTAAAAGTAATAAAATTTACAACAAAGTGTATTTAATTTGAAATTGAATTGCCAGCAAATGGGTGTCCTAATGAACCCTTGTGTCAGTGTAGCTCTAACCAAATTAAGGGAAATCATTTCTATCACAAGAAACTAAATCAGCTGTGAGATCCAGAAAGGCCATTCCTCTGGTAGGGGTACAGTCATTGTCACAGATGGCCCTGCTGATGTCAGGAGAAGCTTAAGTCAGGAGAAGTGAAATACAAGATCCTTCTTAATTCAAACGAATACGGGAAAGCAGGCGCATGTTGTTAGGATGCGTGAAGCTTAAAATAAATAAGTAAATAAATAAATAAATAAATACGTAGTCAGTAACAAAGAAGCTCAAATAAAGACAATAAATGTTAATAGGAGAAAAAAAAAAAAAGCCTAGGAAACATTTTGAGGGTAGATCTTCATCTCGGACCATTGCGTCAAAAAAAGAAAAGAAAAGAAAAAGTTTGTATCATATCAGCTATTCATCTATTTAAATGATTTCCCCATTCCAGAGATTCTTTACCAATTTATAGGCTAGAAGGGGTGGGGGTAGAAAATGAAGTGGCTAAACATCTTATCAAATATGTAACCTTCTGGTAATTTCTGAAACAAGCCGCATTTTAATTGCTGGTAGATCAGTACGGAATATAGTGAGTCTTGTATTTTGTTGGATCCCATTTCAAAAGCTACTCATCTCCCCAACTTTAATCAATGGTGGTAATGTGGTGTTTATCTAATTCTCAGTTAATCTGACACGATGTTTAAGGAAAACATCAAATTGTGTTGTGTTTCCAAGGGCAAACCTTTTCATTATGCCCACTGTCAATTTCTGTTCCTTTTATCTCCCTTCTTCTTGTAACTGCTAGCAGAGCACCAAGTCAGCCATTAATTGCAGAGCTAAATGTCTGTAAAGAAGACAGCTCAGCCAAGCTCTGCACCCTCCCAGAAGTAACTCGTGAATCAAAGGGAGCAGCAGGACCTTGCTGGAAGGTGAGGCTCTCACCAGGAACTTTTCCTCTGCCACAAAATGTTAAGCAATGAGATCAGTTGTTATCGACTCCCTTTCCTGTGGTGCTTTTCCTCTTGGGGGACCCTTTAGAGAAACAGAGTTTCAGCAGGGCTTGGTAAATATTTTTTGAGGAGAATTCTTTGCTAAGATAGAACAGCTAAAATTCTCAGTTGTAAAGCCTTTGGAATTCCTCAAAAACGGTGTCCCTGGTACCGCGCTGGGTTGTCACTAGACAATGAGGCAGAGCTGCCACCATGCAAATGAGACAAGGTTTGAGATTTGATGAATCTTCTGTCTTCTTTCCCTACTCATCTGACATACGCTTTGAGGAAGGTTGTAAATGCAAGAGAGATTGTGGTATAATTCCTCAGACTGGCATTTCTGCCCCCTAGTCACCATTCGATTATCTTCCAAATTGCTGTGTTTCAGAGAGATAAAGATTTTTTATGGCTTGCTGACTTGAAACAACCACAAGAACCAGCGAAGAGATGCCTAAGCAACCATGCATAGTAATTCCATTGGTAAATGACAAAATCTTTGTTTGTATGACATTTCCAAAATTACTACAGAAGATGAATCTAAAATACAAAATGTCACATTTGGCATGCAAAACTATCACAATATATTTCAGTATAAAATTCATAGAGGCGTTTAATTTAGAATGTGTTTAATAACTCGGCCTGCCTGCATCCGTAATCCTGCCTTGAGGTTTAAAGAGATTGTCTTATTTATTCACATGGTGTTAGTTTTTAAAATATTTTTGGAAACCAAAATATGAAGGTTAAGTCCTTATTGTTAATTAAGATTTTCTAATTAAACCAAAAATAATTGTTATTCCGATAGGCTTTTAAGTATGACTCATAGGAAAAAAAGAAATAAAAACAAAAGAAGTTTAGCAACTTTCACTGTTTATTTAATTGTGATTTGATTCCAGAAGCATACTATCTATAAAGAAATATATATTATCACTCACAAAATAAAGTCAAGGCGGGATTCCTAAGTACTTACTGTTGGTTGCAGATTAATGGCTAACTCCAGTAGCCAACAGAGTAACCCGCTTCCAAAAACGACATTATTTTTTGCTTAAAGCACAATGTAATAGAGAATTCTTTGAGGTCAAATTATTCTGAAGACTATTTGGGACTTATGAGTATAGAAAACATGACTTAATGACATTGGAGTTATTAATAATCCCAGTTTAATTTTTGTTTAATCTGAAACAAGTCCATTAAAAATCTTATCAATTTGTATAAACTTTCTGGCACTTACTAAAAATGAAAATGGCCTATTTCTGTCAGCCGAAGGTAAGCAATGAAATTCCAATGTCCCATAAAATATGCCTGAAACGTGTTCTTTAGTTACCTACAATTTATGCTGAGTTGTAGGTTAAAGTGTATACAAATGCTACCCCCTACTTTATTCTTTTATTCGCATGTGAAACTGATGGGGCTAGTTGACCTCATGTTGAAATTGAACTAAACTATCTATCGGTTGAGGTGTTTGACTACTTTGGACTTCCCTCCTCAGTGTGGTCTAGGGGCCAATGGTAGGTTTCCAGAATGTACCAGAGTGGCACAGGGATTATTTTGAACTGAAGCTGCTTGAGAAACAACCGGTGCAAGACCACTCAGACCCTCCTCGATCCCCCTCAACTCAGGAAATCTATCTCCCATACGGAAGGTACCCTTCCTGTACTAAGAAGTGAAAAAACATCCTTATCGCCGGTGATTGGAACTCTTAAGAGGAGAAAGCTGTAGAAACTTTGTTATTTATTTTTACTAATCTACTACCTCAGCCCAAACTTAGCTTAGAATTCCTTCCTCACTAAAGCTCTCCAACACCTGTTTTCTTTTTCCTGTCAGCTTCTCGCCAGTGCATTGTCTCTCTTTCTAAAATGTCTCTCTACCTCCTGCCACAGCAAAGGAAAATTTACTCTCTAACAGCCTGACAAAATGTCACAGAATTACATGCGTTCCTTGGTGTCACCTAACAAAATCCTGGATCCCCAAAGAAATGCGCTATTGTCTCTCTTCCTATAAATGCCTCTCTTGGTCATTTCTGAAGGTCTCCATGTCATTACTGGGCCTTGCTGTGCAGTAATAAAACTTTGACTTCTTTCTCCTGTTAACCTGTTTCATGTAAATTTAATTTGGAGTCCAGCGAAGACCGTGAAGGGTAGGGAAAAAAAGGTTCCCTCTCCTACAGTGTCATATGGTCTGTGATTAGTGTCAGAGGTAAGGACTGTCGCCTTTCAAACTCTGAGTTGAAGCTCACTGCCCATGTTCACCCATCCCAGATAACCTTGAAGAGGCATGATGTGTGGTTTTTAGAAGTGTTGGTTTCCTGTTAATTCTATCTTATTATAATAGATGAATGGTTTCTGATGTCACAGATCATTAACATACCATGCTTAAAAATTGGCTAAACTTTCCCTGGCATAATTGGCAGGTTTGGCTTTTGACCTCCTAATTATACATCTCGTGTCCTCCCCTGTTATCATTACTAATACCTAACAATTACAGGTTGAGCGAAAATAATTGTCTATTTCCCCCCACCCCCGAGAAGCGCATTGTGGCTAATTGCGTGGTTTTACCCAGTTCCTGCATATTTTAGAGACCTGTCTTGTCTTTAGGTTGAGCAGGGTCAGGGGCCTCAGTGTCTTCAAATGCAGATGAAATGCCTAAGGGGCCTCAAGAACAAGGCTCCCCGAGGCTCTTACCTCCTCAGAGTGTCCTTGCTCCGTCGACCCGGTGGCTGTCCCATGCAGTGGAGGCATACAGAGCAGCTGAAGACCAGAACACACCCAGTGAGGCATGATGGAGACTTTTATGATGTGGGGCTGTATTTCCATGAAAGCCTTCATGTGGTAAGCAGGTCTTTTTGCACACATAGCACTTTTTCTGTAGTTTCTCCATGCTTCCTACCCATCCATCTTTTTATCCCAATTGATGTAGATTTAGATATTCAACTCTATGTAGTAAACAGGAAGGATTTCATTCATTCGTGCATGCATTCATTCAGCAAATACCTAGTGGGCACCTACTACGCACCAAACATGGGTTGTGCACCATAAAGGGACCTCCCTCTCCCCACCATGTCCAGTGTAAAATGGAAATGCTATCTTTATTTATCAAGAACACATAACGTGGATGCTTGGTCTAGTTCTTCATCTTTTTTGGATTTATGTGCTGGGAGATTAATGATGAGTGTTATTGGATGTCTTGTACATGTATACATGTGTAAGTAGCCAGGGATGCTGATTTTAGGTTAGAACCAAGCTTTGGACCAGAAGAGAAGTTGGAGGGATTGTTCAGAAAATATATTATGGATATAGGGGGATGTGTTTACCATGCAAAGAGATTACAGAGGAGATGGTGCTGAGTAAGGCAGGAAGAGATGGGTGAGATTAAAGAGTGAGTTGCAGGGATGAGAAGCAGAGCCTGGAGATCATCAAGTTACCTTTGGAAACAGAGAGGGGAGTCTCAGCTTCCTCTGGCCCTAAGAAAAAGAAAGGAAGTTGGGTTAATCCCAGTGCATTGGATGTTGGACATGAGCACAGACTATTCACAAATACAGAATTGCCTTTTACACTATTAATTTGAATGCATAAAACAAACATCTTGAGAGTCAATATAGGTATTGCAGAGTGATATTAAAAAAAAAAAAACCTAATTTCTCTCTAAAATAGAAGTGTGCTCTCTTTCCCCATTTCCCTTTAGGTTTTGTGCTAAAAGGTATCCTTTTAATTAATTTTAGCATGTGGTATTTCATTAAGGGTTGCAATGTATTATTCACATGAATATACTCTTCAGATAATATATTGTATTTATTCTGACCAACTGACAAAATTAAAATGGAATGTGAAGCCATAAAAACAAATGAGCCTTTCTATACAGTAGATCTATAAACTACAAACCTAGGAGGCCATCATTTACTTGTAAGGTCCAAGAAGAAAATTACCAACCTCCATTTTTTTGCCGCCTTTACTTGTTAGATATCTACGCTCCTTGAGGACAGTGTTTTTGTTATTGCTGTTGTTTGTTTGGTTGGTTTTTGTTTTTGATTTTTTAATGAGCAACAACTCTGTAGTGAGTTTTAAGAAATAGAAAAGATCTGGCATTCATAAAAGCCACACCATTGAATAATAAGTGTAGAGTGTCAGATGACCTCTCTGTTTGGAAGTTGACAGGTGCTAAAACCAAAAAAGCAAAGTCTGCCTACTGTTGGGAGCCATGTACTAATCAGACGTTCAGCGAAGGTTCACAGCGTAATCCTAAAATGTAGCCATGGTTGACTTCTGTTACAGTTTTGAGAGTTGGTAGTGTCGATGGGGATGGTAACACCAGGAGTCTCTTTAAGACAGAGACCTCAATTTTTCCCTGGATAGCATCCTCCCTAAGCAGAAAGGAATCCTGGCTGACAATGTTCACTGGGGAACCAAACCTCAGTTGGCTCATCTGTGAAATGGGCATAATATCTGCCTACCAGATACATTGTGAGAAAGGACTAAGAGAATAGTTGTGGAAATCCACAGTGCCGGTGTGTAGTAAGAGTCCAGAGGCTTCTTTTAATCATTGTTATAATTATTCTGTTTCTTTGATAAAGAAACTGTCTGTAAATTTTTACCCAGTGGACTTTCATTTTATTATATATAAGAGATGTTTATATGGTGAGTAACTTTCAAACTGACCTTTGCTTGAGAGCAATGTCAGTTAACATTTTCTTTCTTTCTTTCTTTTTCTTTCTTCTTTTCTTCCTTCCTTTTTTTTTTTTTTTTTTTCCTTCTAGTGATGGATCCCAAAGGCCTTTTGAAGGGGGGTATACCAGTGAGAGGAGTTAGTTTCAGGTTGGAAGGAGAGGACATTTTCCCTGGGGGAACCCACTGCCTCTATGGGACCAGAATTTGAGGACATGTTCTAAGAAGACAGCAGGCATAATTCAGCTCCTGTGCTGAGGTCTTGGTTCTCACCCTTCACCTCAGAGAAATTTCAGAAATGTGGTGTGACCTAAAATCTTAGTTATTTTAAAAAAGAATCCAATGTACCTAATGGGCTGTTACATTCATTTGCTACATTTTAATTAAGTACCAGAAATTTTAACGCATAGAGTTAGGCTACAGAGTATGTCATTTCAAAAGCTTGCGTTCTAGAGCCATCTGCACTAATACCTGTTTGATGCTAAAAGGTGGTAAAAAGTGTTGTTATTATTGTTTTTATGGGTTTAGAGGCCCATCCCTGGCTCCCACTATCAGAGTGTGAACTCTGAGGGCAGATGGCACATATATTGCTATGTTTGTTTTGAGAATATCCCACGCCTGTTTTGGGAGGATCCTAACAGAGTGTGCTAAAGATCTAATGCCAAGAGGACTGAAGAAGGGTACTAGGGACGGCTTCCGGGAGAGAGCCAGAACCACTACATGACTGAGGTTGTGAAAACATTAGTGTTAAAAAGTGCATCTAGTCTGTAGGGGAAAGCAGAGGCGGCCCTTCTTTCAATAGTAAAATGCATTTTTCCCTTCCTGCCAAAAAGAACAAAAAGTGTCTTGGAATAGTTGAAAAAACAACCCCAAATTTTCTTCCCCTGTGTCAGAAGCAAACAAACAAAAATAATTACCTCCTGCCACAGCCAAGGAAAATTTACTCCTTAACAGCCTGACAAAATGTCACAGAATTACATGCATCCCTTGGTGTCACCTAACAAAATCCCGGATCCCCAAAGAAATGCGCTGGGCTATTTCACATTCAGTGTATAGAAGAAAAGTACAAAATTCAGGACAAAAACAAAAACAAGAAAAGCACCCAAACCTCCAGAACTTGACAGGAAAGAGAAGTCATCTGAGGCTGTTCCATTTCAGAATAAAAATGCTGTTGCTCAAAGTCCCGTTCATTCCATTGGGTTCTACCCAATAACAGCAATTTTTTCACTAACCACACAATTCTGCCTGCCAGTCACTCTGCCGGCAGTCTGTGGGAGACTGACAGTTCAAACAGCAAGTTTTCCAGAAACACAACTTTTTAACAATAGGAATACACATGCACAAACACCTAAATGTGCATTGGGTATGTAATCGATATAGGGACATATAAGATATTTGTGTCATTACTTTTAAAATGCGAGTCTAAGACGGGGTCATCTCTATCGTAACTCCGCAAACAGGAGAAATTGACTTCGTAAGGTCTTTAGAGAGCACAAGGCATCTTACAAGTGCTAACGGGGTGGGGGAGATAGTCATCTACTCTCATGCAGAAAGGACAGACTGAGAAAACATTTCCCCCCAAAGAAGGGCAAATCCTAATTACAGAAGCGCCCAGAATGCTGCAGAAAATCTTGCTTTATCCACATGTAAGTCTACCTTTTAATGGATATTGGAGTGAGGGTACAATGATGCAACATCAAAGCTGGCATCCCTTTGGCATCAGGCTATGCCAGGAGGTAAATACTTGAAGGTTAAGGTGAAAAGGGCTTGGGAAGTCTCCAAAGGAGGCAGCAGATATATGGGTAAGCCCAACATAATATCACCCCAAACACCCACAAGACTACTTCCAGATACTGTCACTTGGATTTTGTCTAAATAATTCCACATCTTAGCATTGGTTTTCCTGTATTGCGAGAGGGAAGTGATCAAAAACAATGAGTTGACTGAAAAGTCTGAGCTTCAGTCCTCTCATGTAAAATGGGTAATAATAAACCCTCTTATGAATACTGTAAGAATTGTATTAAATTAAATTATAGATTTGAGACTTGGGCTTGTTTTGCCTGAAGATTTTGAAGTTTCTTGGTAGAGACACTTGGAACCTACTTGTCTTCAGACATCTGTCCTGGAAATATTTCAACCAGAAAACATTGCCTTCTTTGTTGATCATGTTCATTAACAACACATAGGCTAGGATCTTTGAGAAGGTATATGTCCCCCACCCTGCCAACTATGCCTTTTGTCTTTCAAGTTTGGCAAGATGTTAAACTAAGTTAAATATTCAGATTGTCTTAGTCTACCATTCTGCCAAAGCAGGAGCCAAAGGCATATTTTATTTTCGGATTAGGTTCTATAAACACCTGGAAATTCTAGATGAGATATGAGCCAGTGGCTTTTAGATGCATTGATAAACACTCAAGAGAGAAAAGGATATCCTTGATTATCAGAAATGAAGAGGAAATTGAAAACCAGACAGGGCAGTGAGTTAACTGGGGAGATGATCGATCTTGGGTATCTAAAGTGTTGGATTTCAATGACCATTCGGGAGGTGAGGCCTTGGACCCGTTAGGTATGGAGTTTTGAAGGAAAGTCTCCTGCATCAAACTACGATATTCAAGACTAGCCCAAAAAGGATAGACTGGACCAAAAAAATCTGCCCACTAATAGAGGGAAATAATAGGAAATTTCTCTTTCTTTAGGCTTTGTTTAAAATTTTATCTTTCCTATTAACCTAGCAATGTAAATCTTAGAATGGAAAATATATAGTAGTTGAAATTAAAAATTCAAAAGATACATTATATAGATTTAACCTTCTAAGTAGAGAGCTAATGGGCTGGAAGCCAGATTTGAAGACCTTGCCTGGACTGCACTAAAAGATAAACAGATGAAAAAAGTGAATTGATTTGGAAAGAATTAGAAGAAAATGTCTAACATGCAGCTTATAATTGTTCCAGAAACAGAGAATAGAGAAAAAGAGAGAATACATATACAAAGACCTAACAGCTATCAATTTCCCAGACTTGCTGGAAAACCCAAACTCTCAGATTAAGGGAGCAAAAGTTGTGAGCAGGACAAAGTAAAATCAATCCGCAGGTGGACACGTAGTGATGAAGCAGCAGATTGCAGTAGTGAGGACTGAAGATAACTGAACAATACATTCAGGGTCCTGAGAGAAAATTTAAGAAGATAGTTACCTAACTTATCATTCAAGAGTTGGTGCAGTTTTGACTAAGAATATTAAATTAACTTCCTAAAGCTGCCATAACAAAGGACCATAAACTTAGTGGCTCAAAACAAAGAATTTCATTGTATCACAATTCTGGAGGCCAGAAGTTTGAAGCCAAGATGTCAGTAGGACCTTTGTTCTCTTTAACGGTGTTGGGGAAGAACTGTTCTGTGCCTCTCTCTTAGCTTCTGGTAGCCCCAGGTGTTCCTTGGCAGTGGATGCATCCCTCCGATCATTTGTCTTCACGTGGCCCTCTCCCTGTGTATCTTTTTTTTTTTTTTTAAGATTTATTTATTTCTTTGACAGAGAGAGACACAGTAAGAGAGGGAACACAAGCAGGGAGAGTGGGAGAGGGAGAAGCAGGCTTCCTACTCAGCAGGGAGCCCGATGCAGGGGCCTCGAATCCAGGGTCCTGGGATCATGACCTGAACTGAAGGCAGACACTTAAAGACTGAGTCACCCAGGAGCCCACTCTCTCTGTGTGTCTTCACATCCTTTTCCCTCTGTGTGTATTTGTCTTTGTATCTAGATTCCCCCTTTTTTATAATGGGTTAGGACCCACTCTAATGACCTCATCCTAACTTGGTAAATCAACAAAGATCCTATTTCCAAATCCTGTCACATTCTGAGAACCTGGGAGTTAGGATTTCAGTATCTCTTCTTTCAGGGGACACAATTCAACCCATAGCATTATAGCCTTCTTAAGAACTTGCTAAAGGAACTAAAAAGAAATATCTTCTAAGAGCAAGGAAGAATGAAAGGACTAATGCCATCTTGAATTATTCTTTTGAATATTCTATATTTGAAATGTTTTATAATTTTCCAAAGGAATATTAAATAAACACTATGGCTTTTCTATTCAATTTTAATAAAATATTAGGGAATGAAGAACTTTTGAGTAGCAAGAGAAAGAACAAATGACTGTATAATTTGTAAATTAAATGATTATTTCTCCAACTAATGAACTCAAAATTAAATCAAGGGTTGGGACTAAGACATCTCTATTTTCACAAGATGTGTACACTGCAGTTGGAAAACACTGATTGAAACCAGTCATATATGTGTGGGAATCCATTTTGTTTATAATTACAAAGATGAAAAATACAGAAAACCATGACATAAGGAAAATCTTATTATAAGAAAATTGGATTGATCCTTTGAAAATTTGATGAAAATTACACTTTCTTCAGTTGTACTTGGTTTCTAATATTCTAATATTCTAATCTATGCAGATAAATAAATATGGAATCTTTAGTGCTGCATAGAAAATTGAAATAGAAAATATACTAAACTACCTTTTAAAAGTGTAAAGTCACATATTAAGAATTATAATGGTTATGATAACTGTTTTCACAATATCATTTAAAATATGTCATTATTCAAAGATGATATTTAAATATGAAACTTAAAAATATTATTGTACTTTGGCAATAGTATCTGAGCCGAAAGAACAGTTTATTAATTATTACATAAAAGTGCTATGCTTATAATTCTTTTTCATTGGGTACAGGGATTGGCCAACTTTAAAAAAGAGGATACAAATAATAGGTTCAAGAAGCAAAACCAGCAAAATTCAGGCAAAGAACATTGATTAATGAATTAAACAAAGAGTTCTGAAAGGTCATGTGCTGAAGTTGGGCTAGGCGTCAGGCAGCTCTAACAAACATGACCAGGCAGTCTGTGTGCAGCAGGTAACCCATGCTGACTCTGAATCTGCTGACATTACAGGGTTATTATTTCTGGGAGGATGTAGCATTCTGGAACAATTTCTCTAATGATTCCATTAAGACTATGGTTTCCTTCAATTTGAACTTACATATTTCATTGTTCACATTACCCTACACCACAAAGCAAAGAAAACCATGTCTTGGATTGAGGGTCTGTGTCACCAAGGGGGGAAAAAAATCACTCAATTTTGATGGCACTTAACCCCATTTGATTCGATAAGCACATCTGTTTTTTGAATCACATGCCAGTGTGAATGATGAAATTTTGTAAGTACTTGTTTAAAGGCAAAAAATAAATACAGCGGGCCAAGACCTGGTAGAATGGTGGTTAAGTGTGTGCTCTTTCTTAAACTGAATTTTGGTTCCAAAACCTACTTAGCAAAGTGACTTAGAGCAGTCACCCAATCTCCCTGTGCCTCTGTGATCTCCACATATAATAATCATCACAAGAAGCCCAATCTTGTTGATTTTACGTTGTTATTTACCACCAATAGGGTCATGGTCTAGGGTAAATGTTATGTAGTGCAGCTCAGGGCCAACATGCTTCAAGGACTAAAGTATTTTAAAGTTAGGAGCAAATCAGCTCTAAAATAACAAAAACAAACAAACACCAAATATATGCCTGAAACAAAGTTTTGTTTGATTAAAATATATCAGTATTTCTCTTCCTAACATGTCTATGACTCTATTGTTCGAAAGGATAAATGAGCAATTGTGAACAACATTTATACATTAAGTCCACCTTTTCCAAAAACCAGTGAAGTGTTTTAGACCAAAGTAGGGTTTTCGGTTTTCAATAATATTATGGCATTTAACCTCAAAAGCAATAAGTGAGGTAGACATTAATATTTCTATTTCACAGATGAGAGACTGCAACATGGAGAAATAATGCTAGTTACCTAAGATCTTAGCAGGGCAATGTTGGCAATGAAACCCTTGCTCTGTAACTCTGGATACCCAACTCTTTTCCACCTTCCAAAAGGGCTTTCCACTCACCCCAGGGGCATCACCAGTGTTCTCTTGGTCATCATTAGTGAAAATGGTCTTTTTATCACATCACTGTAACACTTCCCTTTTGAAACATTTGTTGACTTTCCATTGCTCTTAAGATAAATCACAAAGTCATGGATTCAAATTGCCATGGATTCAAAGACCTAGCAATGTGGCCTCAGCCCCTGTCCACAGTCTTTACCCCTATTAAATAGAGCAAACTTCCCATTATGTACCCAAGCACATTCTTAGCTCAAGCTGTACCTGAATTCCAGATACCCTACAAGTTTGGTGTGCCATTAGCCATTTGTTCCCAAAGTTAACTCCTACTTATCCTTCAAATCTCAACTTCAATCACTTTTGCTGTTGTTTATACACATGAATGATCTCCAACAAGATTTCATGTGTTTGAGGACAGAGGCCATACCATATTTATTGATGTGTCTTTCAGAGAATATAGTACTTGTACATAGTAGGCATTCAATAGACATTTCTAAAAAAGAAGGAAATGAAATGTGAAACTTTAGTTATAGAGATGCAATAAGCTTAAAGTAAATCCGGTTTTTCAAAAATGAGTACAAGAAAATGTCAAGATAATCTTAAGAGTCAAATCTTGAAAACAGTAGCTTCTAAAATGGAAATAGATCTGATTGAGAAGAAACAAATTAATTTGGAGGAAGAGATATGATTTTTACATTACTTATAAATGAGGAGCCCATCACTAGTAATGAGTAAGAAAATAAATATCAATGTTTTAAGGTTTTACAATTTCATGTTTATTTTTTGTTGTCTTCCTTCCTTAGTATATAAAAGCAATATTTTAGGTAAACATTTTCTAGAGAGAGAAGTGAGCTCATGAAGTCATGTCCTTGAAGCATGAGCATATTCAACAAAGCTCGTTTTCTTTTTTTTTTTTTAAAGATTTTATTTATTTATTTGACAGAGATCACAAGTAGGCAGAGAGGCAGACAGAGAGAAAGGAAGGGAAGCAGGCTCCCTGCTGAGCAGAGAGCCCGATGCGGGGCTCGATCCCAGGACCCTGGGATCATGACCCTAGCCGAAGGCAGAGGCTTTAACCCACTGAGCCACCCAGGTGCCCCCAAAGCTCGTTTTCAAATGAAATGCCTTCTGAGAATTTCCAGAGTACTTAGACATGCATGAGGACCTCCCTGAATGCACCTGTTTGATGTTATATTAACTGTGAACTTGATTATTTTAAAGACCAAGCAGACATTTCTCCAGATTATTTTTTGATATTTCTAAGTGAAAATAGTTCTATTGGCCTTTCTAATTATAGAATGCAATTACAAGCTCTTTATTAAGAAAATCATAGAATTTAAAAGGTATATGTAAAAATCTAGCTTTCAGCAAGCATGCACTCCTGTTATGGAGCTATATTAACTGCATACACACTTACCTTCCTTTTATTAGTCATTGTCTAACCAAAGTATTCTTTCACTGTGCAAATGAAAAGTAGGTTTAGTAAGTAAATAAATAAGCACTTCAACCTTAGGAAGAATTACAAGTAATAAAAGAGTTTTTAAAAAATATGAAAACCAGGCAAGTAGTTCCCTGAATTCACATTACCTTGCTTGAATTATTGGAAATCTTTCATGTTTGGTGTTAATTCAGATGGAAGTTACAAAGGTCACTGCAATGTACATGGCCAAATAGATTAATTTTATTTGTATTGTATAACATATTTTGCATATTGTTGTTCATTCATTCAGTTACCAATAACATAACATGTTGGGATAGATTAAAGATGGCCATAACTTCTTTGCTATTCCTCCTACTGAAAAACAAAATCTATGTTTCTTCCCCTTGACTCTGAGGGGGGAAAAGTTTGTGACTTTTTAAACAATGGAATACAATAGAAGTGATGCTGTCAGTTTCTAGGTGTCAGTTCTGAGTTTGAAAGTCTTTAAAAGATTGGCAGCTTCACTTCCTGTCTTACTGGAAGCCATAGTCTTAGGTGCTTGAGATGCTATGTAAAATAATTCATAAAAATCTACTTTGCTAGACCAGAAGTTGAGGCCCTGTGACTATAAGAGAGAGAGCTCCTGGGCAAGGCCTGGCTTTCTCTCTGTCTTTGCCAGTGTGCTTGGCATGTGAGAGAAGCCATCTTGGACACTCCAGTCCGGTCTAGCCACCAGTTAAATAGCATCAGGTGACCCCACCTGATGCTGTGATGCTGTGTGGAGTAGGTGAGTCACTGTGCTCAATCATGCCTCTTTTTTTGACCCATAGAATTGGCACTAATTTTTGCAACAAAAAGTAAGTGAAGAGCTTATTTATGTAATTCTTCATATGACCAAATACTGTCTCCAGAACTGGAGGAATAAAGTCAGCACCCTCTCCTTAAATTGCATGGGTAGCTGTTACAAACTGAACCTTGTGTGCTTAAAGGTAGGGGGGATCATTTTATTTCTAAATTCAGCTTTGAATCACCAAAAAGGCATTTGGATCTTGTACAAAATGGCTCATCCTTTAGTTATGCCACGTACATATAGGAAGGTAGAAATGGTAGATGAGGGTAAATAGAGAGGGCCCTG
Organism: Enhydra lutris kenyoni; assembly: GCF_002288905.1. NCBI lineage: Eukaryota > Metazoa > Chordata > Mammalia > Carnivora > Mustelidae > Enhydra > Enhydra lutris. Next base: position 9,810,553 of record NW_019154132.1, on the reverse strand, counting down.
TTATGGACTGAAGTCTGCAGAACCCACCCCCCCATTTATATGCTGAGGTCATAAATCCCAGTACCTCAGAAGGTGACTGTATTTGCAGATCAGGTCTTTAAAGAGGTTAATTATGTTGAAGTGAGGTCATTAGGGAGGGCCTTAATCCAATATGGGGATGTCTTTATAAAAAGGAGAGATTAAGAAACAGACATACACCAATGGAAGACCGATGTGAGGGAGACAAGCCAAGGAGAGAAGCCTCAGAAGAAACTAACCCTGCCAGCACCTTGACCTTGGACTTACAGCCTCCAGAACTGTGAAAAAATCAATTTCTGTTTTTTAAGCCCACCCCATGGTGCTTTGCTATGGCCATCCTAGAATATGAATCCAGGGGCCCATGAACAAGTGGTGACAGTGAGCAACCTTTTTTTTTTTTTTTTCTAGTGGGAAAAAAGAAACAAGGATAGATTTGAACCTTTTAGAATTCAATATGTCAATCTGGCATTATTGAAACAAGTTCTGGCTCTCCTATTCCTCTGATGTAGCCACATTGTGTGTAGGAGGGTTTGGGCTAATTGTGGGGCACACATAAGTACCTCAGAAGCTTCAGGGAAAACCTGAGTTAGACGCCCCTTACTATCAGGCTATTTCATGTATCTATAGAATTTTAAGGTCTATCAACCAGTTAATATTTATACATCAGTGGGGAAAGGTATCATTATTATAGTAGTAGATGGGCACCATTTTTGTTTTACTGGAGGGAAATCCAATATGAATAAAATAGCAACTTTTCAAGCATGACATTTAATCCCTGCATGTAAATCAAACCGAGAATTTATTATTCATTATTAAAAGGGGTGGCATATTTTTATTACACTGAGAATGAAACACAAATACTGTGAAAAATTTAGTGCCTCTTCTTGAAATTTTAAGACACTTATCATGCAGTCAGCTGGCTGGTACTGGCACTCATTTTAAAATATAGCCATGAAATTAATAAGTTTGAAGTTTTATGCCTGAAAAGAGGATGCTCAATTTCAGTGAAATAGGCAAATTTATTTTTTATTTAAGGCTTCCTAAATACTTAAGATGGTAAAGTACTCCAGTAATGTTCTGATTCCAATATGTATATGAAGAATATAGTTCATATTCTTGTCATTATTAGTCATGGCCACAGTATTCTTCCCTGAAGTGCTTTCTGAAAACTGCATATATCAGAAACTGATTAAAATGACCTAAAGTATTAATTCTTAAAATATGATGAACCCAACATTTTGCAAGAGGTTATTTTCTATGTGACATTTAATATCAAAAAATTGAAATGATTTTAATAACTCATAGGAAGGAGCAGTCTTAGGAAAACTAGAACCTGAACATGATTACTTTTATTGATTATTGATTATTGCCATTAATAACGAATAATCTGGGAGTATATTATATTATGCAGTTTTAGAAAATTTTCCTTTATATTAGTTGGAGGAAGGTTTGTGTTTGTTTGTTTGTTTTTTGTCAGTGCTTGGAATGGTCAACTTCTGTTGGTCAAGAGGTCTCCCAGAGAACCTAGATTGCAAACAGCTTTACCTGAATGGCATGGATGGCCACTGACCATGCATCCCACTGTCAGCATTGATCTGGTTCTGCTAAGGTTCAACACTTCAGGAAAACACTTAATCTCACTGGCCTCAGTGTCCTCATCTGTACAATGGGAATCTAATACCAAATTCATAGGGATTTTGTGAGGATTAATTAATATGTTGTATAAATTACTGAGCATAGTGGGGTGCACATAGGAAATAATTATTTGCTATAACTATTTTTGTCACTATAGTAATAATCTACCATTTAGAATCTTCTCTGTTTTCCTCTGCGTTAGGTTTCCCCAGCTCTTCAAAGCATCCTTTCAAGAAATATTAGCTAATCCAGCCTTGATTTATTTCCTTGAAGACAGCTCAGTTTCCATTAAATTTATTTGATACTGTTTTGCCTGTACTCATTGCTATTGAGTGATGTGAGGGGTTTCAAGGCCTTCAGTGTGGAAATTCATTTTATTATTGTACCTCATAGTCTCTGGCAGAGAGGAAGAGTAAGATGTAATTAACTGCAGTGTGTCAAGTTCTTCACTATATTCTTAATACACACAATCAATACAAACTTCACACAACCCAATCTATTGTTAAACCCCCTTTACAGATAAGAGAAACTGAGGTTTTAGAGATGAGGACTTACCCAGATGTCAGAAGCTGAAATTGCATGAATGTCTTTGTATGAATGACCCCACAAACACTGAAGTTCACAATCCAGACTAAAGGAAGCAGCAAGAACTGATATATACATATATATATATATTTTTCCATATCTCTAAAGTATTCATCAATTCACATTCTATTTCTTTGTATTTTTACCAAACTTATTTCTATTTCTGAAGCCAAGTCCCTTTCTCTTTTAGGGTCTTTTCTGTCCTTTTGGAGGACAAATTTTGTATCATGTAGTAGACTAACATTTGGGAATGAGGCTCTTACATTACATGACATGGACAGGTGGTCATTTAATCTTAAGACTATTTGGTAGCACTAGAATGTGAATTTCTTGGGAGTAGGAACATGGGACTATTTTGTTCACTGTTGTATCTCTAGCACCTAGAAATGTGGCTGTCTCAAATATCTCTAACATGAACAAATCTAATAAATTCAGTCTCATTGCAGGCTTTAAATGGTCAACTATTGCCTGCCTCCTAATTGAATTTTTTTTTTTTAACTTTAAAAACATTTTGGTGTTTTATGCAGATTGACATTCTTTATTTTATTGCAAATGCTTTTGCGATGCCACAAATCTATCCTTGCCCTCTGTGTCTGCTCTCTACATCTGTTCATATCTGATGTAGTCAGAGTTAAGAATGCCCTAGTTACCAAATAGTAGTTCTTGTTCACTTTGCATGCAATTCAACAATCAAATCATTTTGAATTCTCTAAAGAGGAGAAACTTGCTTCTATATTTGAACTTGCTCACATTCAGAGGAAATATGTTTTAATATTTCAACATCTATACAAAATGCTTCACAATTACTTCTAAGACCTAATTCTCGTATGAACACTGAGCGAAGTCACAAAGGGCTGAGTAGGGTAAAGAAAGTCTCCAAGGCACATGGCCTGTTCATTGCCAAGAAGAGAGCCAGCTATCTTTTCGCATTTTTCGGCCTCATACATATACCAGGTTGTAGTCAATGACTTTTCAACCGATGGGGCTCTCAAAGCTCATGGTGAAGGCAGGGAAATGATTTCCGTTCAAACAAAAGCATCATGAGCTCAAGGACCGTTGAAAGTCAGTCTAGTAAACTGCAAATCGGATCACAGCAAGCCTCTGTTTATGATTTTCCAGTGGCTCTCCATGGCATTGAGAATAAAATCTAAATTCCTTACCTGGACCTTCAGACTTCATGCGATCTCATCTCTATCCCCTTCTCTCATTTTATTTAATACTCCTTCCCTGCTCATGTGTTTCACTCCACTCCTTTCCAGTCTCTGAATACAACCAGCTCATTCTTGTTGCAGGGCCGTGGGATTGCTTGTGTCTTCCTGCCTAGGAGGGCTCCTCCTTTCACTGTGATGTGGCTGGTCTCAGGTTAACTCTCCCTTTCTTCAACTAGATGTTCTTAACAGAATAGCTCCTCTGGTCATTTTCCAGTACATCACTATTTTATCTTGATTATTTCCAACATCAGTAGTGATAAGTCAGAGCGTTTGTTACTATTAAAATTGTCTTATTTGGCTATTGACAATCCCTTCCTGCTCTAGAGAGTAGCTCAAAGAGAAAAGGAAGTTTCTTTGTCTTCATTCCATTTTTTTTATCCTCAGTGCCAAAAATGGTACAATATGGGCATTTAATAAAATGTCTGTGAATGAATGATTGAATGAATGGAAGGAAGTGGTAAAGTGGGATATCATTTTTGATATAGTCAAATCAACAATTTAGTAGCTGGGAAAATGTGAGTGAATCATTACTTTCCCAATTGATTTTCCATCACCTGTAAAATGGGCTAATATTGATGCTATAATAGGATTGACATGTAGATCAAATGTGATAATGTGTACGTAAGAGCTTTGTAAAATAGAAAATGCTGCCCAGGTATTACTGTTATGAGTAGATATCTTTGGTGTGAAGTAAGTTGGTGGCCCAAAGGAAAAACGTTGATTGGCAATCATTGCCAGAAGTTTCTCCTTTCCAAATGATGTATTTGCCTGCTCCATGTAAAACCATTTGTGGTTAATTTGTTGGTCTTTGATCTAATCATGCTGCAGATGTTCAGGAATGCCATCTTTTTGTGCATTGAGGCTCAGTCACAGGGGCTTGGAAAAGTAATGGGCTGTGCCCAATTTTTCCCCAATGTGTTCAACTCTCAGGGACAATGAAGGGAAAATTTATCTTTTGCCTAACAAGGAGAAACTGAAAAGAAAATTCAACATTTTGTTTTCACAGTAAAAAAAAAAAAGGGAGGGGTATAGAAATCCCAGAACTGAATTTTCTAAATTAAAATATTCAATTAGATTTTGCCATCTCCCTAGAGTGAAATATTCTTAGTTGAACATTTGAGTAGCATGTGAAGAGATGAGTTATGACATATTGAGGTTGAGGTCAGGTAATGGAATTTCAATATAATGAGATGACATGCCATATATTTCCTCTTGATTTCAGTCATGTTTGATAGGAAAAGGGGGAAAGGTCATATTTTTTAGCCTGTAATTATTCAGGTATGAATCAGTTTGATTTTAGACAGAAATGTGGTTGCCCTAAGCTGTGTAAGTCATATGATCAAGGACACACAAACCTGTCTTATCTTTGTGTCCATATTGGATGGTGATACTCAAAGTGTGGCCTGAAGAACCACTTGAATTACCTTTACCTTGGCATACTTGTTAAAATTCATATTCTCAAGCCTCACCCCACGTTACTGATTCAAGGAAGAGAATGAGCCTGGAAATCTGCATTTTTTATAAGCACCCTTGGATAACTCTTACACAAATTAAACTTGGGGGACTGGGAGTCTAGATCCTTGAGGACACGTATGTTTATCAATATTCCTCAAATGGTTATGTTAGTTGTTGAGAAATCCAAAAATTAGATTCAGCGACTGTAGGTTTTAAGAGATCATGGAATTGAACACCCTTTTCAGGAAGTTTGCTCTGAATGACTAATTTGCAAGCTGTCTGGTGAATCTAGCCCTTCGGGAAGACCTGCTTGTTAAGGATCCTGGAGAATGGGGTTTCATTGTAGTAAAACTGTTTTTTCTTGGTAAGCCCATGTCTACTTTCAATGCCTGAACTCAGAGTAAGCAATTTAAGAGAGTACAGGCTGAAACACATGGAGGAAGAGCCATAGATTCTCAGTGTGTAGGGATCAAGAAGAGAAGTAAATAGGGTAGAGAAGAAAGACCATGGGCTTCTTCTCCGTGAAGCCAAGGTAGGCTTTCTAACGCTGCACCTCCTACATTCAGGAAGCATAATAGCGTGAATGGTTCTGCAGTAGATTGCCAAAACTCAGAAACCAGCTCCACTCTCTACATCTCTTTTCAGTGTGACTTGATGCTCGGTCTTTTTGTCTGATTTGTGTCATTCATAAAAATGGAGTTAATAACAAAATCTACTTCATAGAATTACTGTGGTGATTGAGTTGACAAGGATAAAATGATTTAAAAGGTGCCTTGCTTTTTGTAAACTTTCAACAAATGTTCACTTTTGATAGACTACCTTCTAGGATTAAGGAAAACAAACAAAAAATCAATTTTCTTTAGAAAAAACAGGGACCTGGAATGACTACATTTGCACAGGAGAGAGCATGGTTTTCCAATGGTGTAGAAAGTAAGATTTTTCTCTCAGAAGCTATGACAGTAGTAGCTGTCACCACCCTCTGTCCTTGATCCTTAGTCCAAGATAAGTTTCCAAGAATAATTACTTTCTTTTATCCCACAGCAGAAAGACTGGGGATTAGAGCTAATTTGTCTATTTATTTATCTTGGCTGAGGGAATGGAGAGGCAAATAATGGTACTATAAAACTCTCACTGGATAACCTAGATTAGTCTGTGCTGTGGTATCAATTCCCACTCATCTGTCCAGAGCTGTCTGCCTCAGAAAGAACATTTTGTGATTTCTACTGCAAATTAAGTGTATTTATTTACTTCCTGGACTCCCCTTATTCCTTAGAATGGTAGTCTTGGAAGACACCGTTTAGTTTATTACCCATTCTGTATACCTGCCACCTTCTCTTTGTCACTGCTGTCATCCCCCTTCCTCCAACCCCCAAGTACTACCAGCAGCATTTAATAAATGGTGAAATGAAGATCCAGAGATGGTAGGATTCCTACTTAAGTGAGAAGCTGGGATTTGACCTCATGTTTGTCTAATGCCAAAGCCCATGCTTTTTTTTTCTTTTTTTAAATATATTTATTTATTTGACAGACAGAGATCACAAGTAGGCGGAGAGGCAGGCAGAGAGAGAGGGGGAAGCAGGCTCTCCGCTGAGCAGGGAGCCCGATGTGGGGTTCGATCCCAGGACCCTGAGACCATGACCTGAGCCTAAGGCAGAGGCTCAACCCACTGAGCCACCCAGGCACCCCAAAGCCCATGCTTTTAACTACTAGGATATATAGTTTCTCTTTTAAAGCAGGGTAGCAATTAAAGAAGATGGGAATGAACAATTAGGATTCAAGTAATCTATACATAAAGTCAAGAGAACCATTTAAGATGCATTTAGAAAAATCAGAATCGAAGCCGTGTGTGAGCAGCACCATGGTAGACTTACTGGCAACAATTTAAGCATTATGGAGTATTCTGCTTTATCTATGGAAGGATAGACTATATGAGTATTTGCATGTTCTTCTAATATTGGCTTTGTCATGAACCTGACAAAAACCACTATACCCTTGACTTAATCTCCGGTGACTTAGACCTGTGGCTCTGAGCTCTTTTGGCAAAATAATCATCTTTATATAACAGTTAAGACTGGATTTGAGTAAATACAAGGCAGGGCCAGCAAAGGAGTCTACACTAGCTTGGTTATTCTATGGTAACAAAAAATCCTCATGACATCTCAGAGGCTTAATACAGTAGAAGCTTATTTTTCACTTAAGCTCTATGTCCACTCCAGGAAAGCAGAGGTTCTGTTGAACCCATTCTCATTCTGAGTCAAAGACTGTTTGAAAGAGCACCATCTGGAATGTCATTTGTCACTGTGGCAGAAGAGAACTCTCAAAGGTCTAGAACCAAGAATAAATGCTCCAGCCCGGAAGTGATACTTATTAGATTCACTTAAAGATCATTGGACAGAACCAGTCAAAGGTCCCACCCAACCACCGTGGAGCTTGGAAGTACAATCCTGACATATGCTTAGAAGGTGAAGAGCTAGAAATATTTAACCAACAGCATTAATGACATCATGACTTCTTAGGAGTGACTGGGAGCTTCCTAAAATTAGAACTGTTCTCACATGGTTTAACTTACCGTATAAATTGGCAAACCTTCCCATCAATGCAGGGTTCAGGTAGAGAATGAACAACTGTCTTTCATATTATAGAACCAATTTCTAACTGAGCAAGGGATTGAATATAACACCTTTTCTCTATTTTTGTGTTGTATATATCATCAGTAATTTTATTAGATAATCTGTATTTCTCAACAAATTTCTAAAAATGCCCTTTTCTGATGTCATTGTGTATTTACAACTCTTTTCTTCCTATAATAATTATTTACTTTATGTTTAAGTGCTTTAAAATTCTTAGAAGAACTTAGTAATTGTTATGAAAACACATAAGTCTCCTAGCCCATATCTGGGCCCCACCTGCCTGTACTTCTGCTTGAGGACCTGTAGATTAGAAATTATTATCTCAAAGTATTGTTCAAGCTGAACAATATTCAAATATCAAACAATATTCAAATATCAAAATTCCTTGGTTATAATAAGCAGAATTTGGGAAGAAGGATTTCCTAATAAAGAGGTTCTTATGAGCCTCTATGTGTGTGTGTGTGATGGGCAGACATTCAAGACAATAATTTTGACAGTACTTAATATGTATGTGTATGTATTATATATTTTAATATGTGCAAGTTTAATAGGAAATAATACTAGAAAGTTAGATTGTGGTGGGGCTGCATTAGGGCTTTAAGGTGATGCTAAGAAATTACAAATTATATGGTAAATATAAGGTGATAAGATGTCAGTTATGCAAGAAACAGCCTACCAAGAAGCAAAAAGTGGAGATTTTTCTTAACCAAAGTATCTGGAAACCTTTTGCTCAGTGCCAGAGAGAAGAATAACTATATGACCAAAATAATACAGTACAAAAAGAAAGAAAGGAAGAAAGAAAAAAAGAAAGAAAAAAGAAAGAATTTTCCATATGATATAAATATTTTTATATTATACTCAGGACTTCACAATAAAGAAATATGGATACTTGACCAAGTATGACCCTTTCTTTGACAGCCAATAATAAACTTTCCTGTTACATATTATAGATGGTGCTGTATTTTTAAGATTTTTTATCTTTGATATTTAACAGTTAGACTATGATAAGCCTAGGTGTTATTTGCATATTATTTTGTCTTGTTAGGATTTTCTGAGCTTCCTTGATTTTGTGGGTTGATGTCTTTCATCAATATTGGTAAATTCTCAGTGAATATCTCTTCAAAATTTTTTCTCTGCAACCATTGTCTCTCCCTTTTTCCTTCAGGACTCCAATTATGTGTATTCATTATTGTCCCAAAGGTTCTTACATGCTTGGATCTTCTTTTTTCTTTTTTCTGTTTTTATTTATTTTATCTTTGTGGAAATTTTTATTGATTTCTCATTGAGTTCATCTATTCTTTTCCTGCTATGTCCATTTCTACTGTCCACTCAATAAACTTTTCATTTCAAGTATTTTATGACTTTTTTGTTGTCGTTCTAAACTTTTTACAAGTTCTCTCCTGGAGTTTCCTCCCTTCAATTATTTATTTCTAACTTTTCCTCTATTTTTTTAATTCTAATTATGATTGTTTAATGTCTTTGTTAATTCTAACATCTGGGTCAGTTGTGGGTCAGTTTCCATTGGCTGTTATCTTTTGTCTAGACATCATATATTCCTGCTTCTGTTGGCCAGACACAGTATATAAAGGACTTGTAAAGACTGAAGTAAAAAATATTTATCCCCCACTAAAAAGCTGTCTCTGTCAGGCAGCTGGGGTGAGGGAATGATCTCTCTGATTAGAATTAAGCTAAGTGGGGGTTAAGTTATAGCTTTAGTTAGTTTTAATTCATCACTGTTTTTCAAAAGTCTTGAGAGATAAAAGATTCCTCCTTCCAGTCTGGCTTGGTGTTGAAACACCATGTAACTGGGACTCTGCTGTGTTCCCCAGCCCTGCCTCAGGACTTTTGTGCCGCTAGAGATCTTTCTTGGACTCTCACCCTGGACCCAATTACTCACATGCTGCTGAGTTCTGGATACAAGTCCTAAGGTTGAGAGTTGGTATATAGTGAGGACTCACTGTGCATCTGGGGGGCTCCTATGTATTCAATATTCCACATTAGTCCAAGATTGCTCTATGTTTGACCAGTTTCTCCTTCTATCTGTAAAGTCTCTCACCCAATGACAGGTCTGCTCCCTCACCTGTTTCCTAAGATTAAAGCCCCCACTGAGTCTTAGTTCATTTATGAAAGACTTATTCCTCTCTGAGATTTAGTTTCCCCTAAATTTCTTTGTGTCCTCAGTTCCCCCGAGGGTTCAATAATATACATAAATGTGTAACTTAACTGGTGTTTTTCTTTATATAATGGGAATTATGGTCATTTATGATCATCTCCCTCATAAGCAGAAGCAGAAAGTCTTCTGGTTTTTAAAGTTAAATTTAATTTTTTCAAGATTATATTTATTCATTTGAGAAAGAATGAGAGAGGGAAAGAGCACAAGTAGGAGAAGCATCAGAGGGAGGAGGGAAAGCAGGCTCCCAACTGAACAGGGAGCCTGATGATGTGGGGCTCAATCCCAGGACCCTGGGATCATGACTTGAGCCTAAGACAGATGTTTAACTGATTGAACCACGCAGGTGCCCCATGGGTCTTCTGTTTTTGAAATCACTTTGTTAATTTTTTTCTGATTATAAAAATAATAATCCTTTTCAAAATTCCAGAAAGTCCAGAAGATTGAAGAATACTTTATCAACATGCATTTTTGTCATTTTGAAAGACTATCCTAATCCTCTCTGCTTTGCTTCACTTTCATACTATTTGGTACCCAAGTGGAAAGAACTTTACTTTCTTTTCCACTTTTCCATGCAACCTTCAGCCTTCAGAATTCTTGTTTGTTTCTTGGATTTTGTTTGTTCGTTACTCTCCTTTCACATGCACATTCTGTTTCATCCTATGTCACCCAGTGAATTTAAACTGTATAGTGTCTCCTCCTTCAAAAAGTAGGCTCTTCTTGGTACTAAGAAAATTAGGGACATTGTGACCCCCCAGCCACCAGGACTCTCATGATGAGATGGCGGTGGTGGTTGGCAGAGACCAGTACATTTATTTCCCTCATTATATAGCATTCAATTACATTATATAGCATTCAATTCAATTATGCTCATGGAAATATTACATCATAAGACAGCTGTGGAAGTATTCAGGTTTATGGAAAGGATCCTCTGAGAGACACAATGAAACTTAGTGATCCTTTGTTGCCAAAGAGGAAAAGAATGAGTCCCCAGCTACACATTACAGAGCAACCGGTCTCTCCTATGATACACGGTGAGGGAAAAACACTGAAAGATTAAATAAGATAAGACAACTATTGTCACATAAAGTAAATTCTTTTATTTGATAACGTATAGCTCTTATCCTGCTTTTCAATCAATACCACTGACTAGATTTTGTCATGTTCATATACTATTTTTTTTTTTTTCCAGCAGTCAGGGTAGTTGCATGTGACTCTTCTATCTTGTGAAATAGGTTGCAGTGGAGTTTCCTTTTGTGCATGAGAATTGGCTTCTTATTTACACGGTTACAACAGTCATGTGCTAGCCTGGTGGTTATAGGTTATGTCTGGTAGCCTTGAACAGTTGTTTCTCATATGCAAAATGATACTGGTATTTTACATTTTTACAGATGAATTTTTACCTTGATATGTTCTTTTCTTCTTTATTAAATAAACTGTAATCTAACTCATCTTGGAAATAGTTGAGATAAAGCCTTCAGATAATAATAATAATATTAATAATTATGTGCATTTCATGTTTTTATGAACATTTTTATACTTACTGTCCAGCCTGATATTTGTATCAATTTTGTGAAGAAATGCTTATCCCCTGGTCTTTTATTTGTTTTATTTTGTAAACTTCATTTACTTATTCTAGACAGAGCACAAATGGGAGGGTGTTGGGGAGAGGGAGAGAGAATTTCAAGCAGACTCCGAGCTGAGTGGGGAACCCGATGTGGGGTATGATCTCACCACCCTGAGATTATGACTTGAGCCAAAAATGAGAGTCTGACACTTAACCATCTGTGCCACCCAGGTGTCCCTCCTGGTCATTTATCAGTGAGGAGACTTGAGTACACCAAAACTTTGATACAAAAAACAGAAGTGATAGCCTGTGACCACAGAAACTTAACAATAGAATTGGGTCAGTATGGCTCAAATTCTTACTTTATCTACTTTGAACATTATCACTGAGTTAGATCAGGTTAGTACAAGGCGGTGCTTCTAAAGTCAGGGATGAGAATAGATAAAATTATTGTAATGGCCTCAGTTCAGCTTTATTTTTAAATGATGATCCAAAACAGGTTTCTGACTCAATTTTTCCTCTTCCTCTTTCTCATTTAGGTTTTATTTTCCTATCACAAAGTTTACTCACAGCCAAATAGCCAAATGAAAAGTATGGCTTGATTAAGAATCTCTTTTGTCAGTAATTTGTGTCTAATGTTTTTAGCTTTCCCATGGGCTGTTGTAGAAAATGGTAAATCTGGTTTAAATGAAACCTGATCCTGTTAATGGTTTAATAGCAGCTGCCACAGGGTTATGGTATTTTTCAACAGATGCTTCTGTTTCATTTTAAACATAAACTAAGTCTTAGAATATTTACATAAATCATATAAAATATGCCTACACGCTTTTGGATAAATTTATAAAATAATCTTAAGCAAGTCTTTATCTTTGCCCATTTGTAATTAGTCACATAGAATTTTAAAATGAAACTGAAGCTTATACTCTATTTTTTAAAAAAAAGGCATTTTCATGTCTTGCACTTCCCTAAAATTCTTTTTTTTAAAGATTTTATTTATTCATTTGAGAGCAAGAGAGTGAGAGCAAGGGGAGGGGTAGAAGGAGAGGGAGAAGAAGATTCTCCTCTGAGCAGGGAGCCTGATGCAGGGCTTGATCCCAGGACTCTGGTTCATGACCTGAGTTTAAGGCAGATGCTTAACTGACTGAGTCACTCAGGTGTCCCCTAAACTTCTTTTTTTAAAGGCCAAAGCACAGGCTCCATCTCTACAACAGGGGACCTGAAAAGATGGTTTGGTCAATCTGATCATTTCATCCGTCCTTATGCCTAACACTGTTTATCGAACATTGACAGGTTGCTTATACAGTGACATGCATTATAATGTCAACTGAAATAAACAGGATAGTCACAGAATTAAATGGGACACTATTTTTCTTTCAAGAGGTAGACCTTTCAATAGTAATGCAAGCTATCATTATGACTAGGAATAGTTTCTCTGGAGTTTGTTTAACCACCTTTTGAAAAAGCATGTCTTTGATGTCAAGCACTTGTGCTGGGTACATGAGCACTACAAAGATGAGTGACAGGCAAGTAGAACCATGATGGTGACAATTGATAGAAACTGTTATACAATAGAAGGGCCAGCTCAAGTAAAAAGGACTCAAATACAGTCTCTGGTGTTAGGTAACAGATTACAAGTTTGATTCCCAAAGACCATAGTGCCGAATCTTGAATAGGCAGGGACAAATTTGTCTTGTTGCTTGGGTCCCATTTTCATGGCAGTGTGTTTGCTCAATTACTTTGGACTGGAAAGGTTATTCATGTAAATGCATCCAAGAGTGAGTTTTTCTTTAATTTTTTTTTTATTTGCGTGTAGTTGACACACATGTTCCATCAGTTTCAGGTGTATATAACATAGTGAACTGACAAGTTTAAACATTGTGCTGTGCTCACTACAGGTGTAGCTACTATCTGCCACGATACAACACTGTTACAATATCATTGTTTATATTCCTTATGCTGCACCTTTTCTTCCTGTGACTTACTCAGTCCATGACTGGAAGCCTGTATTTCCCACTCCCCTTCACCCATCTTTTTTTTTTTTTTTTTTAAAGATTTTATTCATTAATTTGAGAGAGAGAGAGATCACAAGTAGGCAGAGAGGCAGGCAGAGAGAGAGGGGGAAGCAGGCTCCCTGCCGAGCAGAGAGCCCGATGCGGGGCTCGATCCCAGGACCCTGAGATCATGACCCGAGCCAAAGGCAGAGGCCCAACCCACTGAGCCACCCAGGCGCCCCCCCCTCCCCGATCTTATCCAGCCTCCCATCCCCTTCCCCTCTGACAACCATCACTTTCTTCTCTGTGCTTATTGGTCTGATTCTGCTTTTTGTGTATTCATTTGGTTTTTGTTTGTTTGTTTTTATTCTTGTTGTTTGTTTTAGGTTCCACATATGTGAACTCATATAGTGTTTGTCTTTCTTAGTCTGACTTACTCTCTAGATCCTTTCATGTTGTTGCAGATGTCATGATCTCACCCTTTTTTTTTTTTTTTTTTTTGTCAGAGAGAGAGGGAGAGAGAGCCAGCACAGGCAGACAGAATGGCAGGCAGAAGCAGAGGGAGAAGCAGGCTCCCCGCCAAGCAAGGAGCCCGATGTGGGACTCGATCCCAGGACACTGGGATCATGACCTGAGCCGAAGGCAGCTGCTTAACCAACTGAGCCACCCAGGTGTCCCTGATCTCACCCTTTTTAATGGTTGTGTAATATTGCATTATATATAGATATTCTACACACACCACATCCTCCTTCTCTATTTGTCTCTCAGGAGGGAGCTTTTAGGTTGCTTCCATATCTTGGCTATTATAAATAATACTTCTGTGGAAAGCAGTATGAAGTTTCCTCAAAGAAAACATAGAAATACCATGTGATCTGATAATCCCATTACTGGGTATTTACCCAAAGAATATGAAAACACTAATTTGGAAGGATATATGTACCCCTAAGGTTTATTGCATCATTATTGACAATGGTTAATTTTTAAGGGCAAAAAATAGAAGTAAGACCCACTATTTACTTAATTATAAATTGGACATAGACATCATTGAATATAGTGTGTTTCCATGTACAAGTATCCTAATCTTCCCTTGTCTTGGTATCTTTTCCTAGGTACTCCCTCCTAAGATAGATGTGAAACCTGGCATGGCTTTCTTGTTTGAACTCTGTCTCCTTCGTGGGAAATACACTTGTTTTGACTGGGTTGTGGGCTGGGCAGCCTTCCCTTTGTGTGATAACAACTTTGATGTAGTAGAGGGAAAATTCAAGTGTCCCCTTCTCCGAGGACATTATGATCAGAGACTCGACAGCTTTAGGAAAATGGAAGATTTGATTTGCTTGGACTTGGACCACTGGCTGTGCAATCTCTACTTTCAGGTTTGTAATATGATTTTGTAAGTGGAAAAAAGAATTTAAAATTTTTCTAAAGCTGCTTATTTCTAGCCTTTACCTTACTTTTTATGCTTTGAAAATTTCAACAAGGATCATAAACCTGTTAAAGCTATCACATTCTGGGCACCTGGGTGGCTCGGTTGGTTAAGCCACTGCCTTTGGCTCAGGTCATGATCCCAGAGTCCAAGGATCAAGTCCTACATCTGGCTCCTAGCTCTGCAGGGAGTCTGCTAGTCTGCTTTTCCCTCTGACCTTCTTTCCTCTCATGCTCTCTCTCTCTCTCACTCTCTCTCTCTCTCGCAAATAAATAAATAAAATCTTTAAAAATAAAAAAAAATTAAAATAAAATAAAATAAAAGTAATCACATCCTAATGCTTTCTTGATGCCGATTAAATTGATTTCTACAAAGAAGGAATACAATCCTAGGATTGGCAGAAATCTTAAAGAAAATTTAACTCAAACTTGTAAGTCATGAGTGGCCCAGAAAAGTTACCCAAATCCTTCAATTCTCATTTTATAATTTGTTGCTGCTGGAGCTGATCTGTCCCAGCAACTTGGGTGTAAGGCTATGATGTTTCCTTATCAGAAGTACTAACTGAGCTACTATTATGTATTGGGCACTGCTTACTCTATATATACAAATGAGATCAGATAGAGTCTGTGCCTTCTGGACGGTTGCCATTTATTTGATGAGATAAGCATGTATTCATAAAAAAAAAAAAACAACAACAACAATTAATGACCCACATTTCCACAGGATAAAAATGGCCATTACAAAGCTCCCTTTACCACCCATACATACTCCTTAAAAACATGCTATATTATTTACCTCAGAAATTAAAAAAAAAAAAAAATCACTCCAAAAAACCTGTGGGGATGTACCATTTACTTGTGTATGTTTGGAAATGTATTTTCTAACCAAGTCTTTTAGCAGAAATGTCATTGCATAAATTCATTCTAAGCAAATACCATGGGGGATCCAAAAATAAATAAATAAAATGACAGCATACATAAAGTATAAAGCATTCCAACACAATTTTAGTCTACTTCTCTCCTGTATGTCCAAATTTGTTCTTCCTGATTATGATGTCTTGTCACAGTGCCTGTATCATAAAATGCCTTTTTTTTTTTTTTTTTTTTGCTTACCTGTATGTTTGACTTTTCCCAATCTGTTTATCTAGCTAACTGGCTAGGTAGCTCTCAGTCAATCTAATCTAATCTATTTATGTATGTATCTATCTGTCTGTTACCTACCTATTACCATCATCTATCTACCAAAGTAATGGGACTATTAAATATAAACACTTCCAGGAAACACATGCAGTGTTGGGTTAAAAATCAGTAGCTCTATATCCTTCTTTTGTGATGGTCTTCCTATTTCTTACTTATTTGAAGTAGAATCAGCTGGCTTTTTTTTCCTTTTAGCTAAATCCATTAAAATGTTTTGTTGAAATATCATTTTGAGATATTATAGGTTGCTGTTAAGAAAATAAATCTGAATCTAAACCCTAATATGTGCCTTTCTACTTATTCCGAAAATAGTGCCATTCTGAGTCAAATCTGACTGTACGCTGAAATCCTGTAGGAAGCATTTAAAATACCATGGTTAGGTCTTGTTCCCAGAGATTTTGATTCAGTTGTTTTGAGGTGGGTGTCAGGATCAGAAGTTTATAAAAGTTTCTAACATGTAGAAACATGACATAAATGTGTTTGAAAATGAATTCAAAGGAATTACTGAAAAATCACCCAAATTTTGAAGAAAACTGTAGATAACCCATAACAAAATGTTTAACTAATTGGTGACTTGAATAACGTACCAAGAAATCAAAATGGAATAAAAATAAAAATAGAGTTGTAAAAGAAAACAAATTTTGATATAAGTTTGCTAGCTAATGTGAAAGGCATCTATAATTTTTACCGTTACCTAAAATTCAGAGGTTTCAATTACAGCAAGGAAAGTCAGCAACAATTTTATTTCATAAAAGGTCATCTGGGTAGTACCAGTATTGATTGTAAAGATATAAGCATTTTATATATGAGATAAATTAGGAAGTGATGTTTAAAATTTACAAGATCAAGAAAAGTAGTTATTTGGTAAATAGCTTAGAAAGCTTGATTTCACTAAAATCTACTTGATTTGGACACATTACTAAACTTTTCCTCTTTTTTTTCCCCTGATTCCCTTTTTTGAAAATTGGTGAAAAATAATATTATGATTTATTTGTAGAGCCCTCTGGCCATTAGTCATCACAGATGGTTGTAATTGTCTACTAGCTTTCTTATTTGGTAACAGATCTTCTCTCTATATTTCATGGAACGGGGGCTGCAAGGTGAGTCTTACTGATGAGAATAATGCCATTAGTCAAGACAGGATTTTCTGAGCATAAGGCAGAATAAATAGGAATGTATTTGCTTCTCTTTCATGAGGATAAAAATGAAATTTTCCTGTCTTTAAAACTGATTTTCCTCTTATGTGAAATTCTAAAATATTAGGATTTTTCCAATGTGAGTTTTCTCAAATGCAATTTTTGAACAAGTCAATGTAATTTTTGAGTACTCTTTCTGGAGTCACTCAGATTAAAAAAAATAATAATAACTTGGAACAGAGAAGAGAAAAGATGGGTGAACCACTAGAACAGAAAAGTAGTTTCTGTAATGCAGCGTTAGAAGAGATGAAAGGAAATAATTCAGATAAATTATGATCATTTCCCTCCCACATCTGTAGTGGAAAGAAAGTGGCAGGGCGTGTGGCTTAGCTGTGACCTCACATATTCTACCATGTTGTGATTAGGGATAGAACTCAGGCTCACACCCGGAACGTGGAGACAGGAGAACAGGTCTGATTGGGCCCCCCTAGGGTATGTGAAAGAATCCAAGAGGAGCAACTCTGCAAGCAGGATAGCCTTTAATTATTTCCCAAACTCCTGCACTTTTCTAAATATTTCATTTCCTGTGTCATTGATTATTTCCACCAAGCACTTTATTATTAAAATTGTAAACATAGAGAAGTGCTTGGGTGGCTCAGTCATTAAGTGTCTGCCTTTGGATCAGGTCATGATCCCAGGGTCCTGGGATCGAGCCCCACACCAGGCTCTCTGTTCAGCGGGAAGTCTGCTTTCCCTCTCCCACTCCCGCTACTTGTATTTCTGCTCTCGTTGTCTCTCTGTCAAATAAATAAATAAATAAAATCTTTAAAAAATAAAAATAAATAAATAAATAAAATTAAAATAAATAAAATTAAAATAAATAAAATAAAAATAAATAAAATTTTAAACATAGAGAAAAGTTGAAAAAAAAATGGCACAATGAACACCCATAGTTTCACCACGAGATTCTACAATCTTGTCTTTTATATTTGAATTAGAAATACTGTTTCTTGGAGACAGTGAATACTGAGTAAATATTTGCCAACTTGATCCTGGTATCAGACAGTGTTACTTGTGAGAAGAAATTAAAGAAAATTATAAGGCAAGACAAAGAAAAAACTAAGGACTATATAAAACAGTGGTAATATCTGAAACAATTATGTAAATCTGCTAATACAAAAAATGCATTTTTTTGTAAGGCAACCAAACACAAGCAAATATAAGGTTTGGAAAATGAAATTCATCATGGACATTTTGGAGTCTGCATATTGTATCATTGTTCTAGGGTGAAATTAACTGTGTGTGCACTATTTTCAACAGTTTAGATAAGAGCTTTCTCTCTGAATAGGTTATTAAACTTCCTCTGTGTTTGGATGATCAACAAAACTATGAAAGACAAACTCCACTTCCCCCTGAATTTCCAATTTCTTTAACGGCTGAAGTACAGGAAGCAGAATCAGGTGTGGAGAATACCCTGGGCCTTTCAGAGAAGCAAACGGAGGAAAACATTCACGCATCACTGAATGGTAAGACTAAACCCTCCCTACACTCTTCTCAGGGTTCGTAGACTGTTTTTAGCATTCTTTTCCTAGTATGTCAAGTTGTGTTATATTGCAGAAAACTGAGAAAGACATTAATTAGTGTATTTCTTACTATGCCATGCTGCTTAAAGAGAATGTATTCATCGACAAGAATATCAGTTTCCATATAGCATAATTATTAATTAATTACAATCAAATATAAAATTACTTCATTGAAACACAAGTCTTTCTCCATGGCGTTATGGCTCTAAAAATATTTTTTTAGTTTTTGGGGGAACAAATTGACTTTTTTTGGTTCTTAGTTCTAGAACCAAGCCTTCTTGGTTGCTTACAAGAGTGTTAACCAACAGATGGCTATGAAAGAGAAAATATTCTCAGAAAGAAGTTCTCAAATAATATAGTTATTTTATAAACCTCAGTTTTCAATGACTGACTTAATCAGCACTAAATAAGCAAATAGCATTCTTTGTACGATTTAATGTATAGAAGTTTCAGCCTACAGAAGGGATATACTAGAGATGACTATTATTTTTTGCAAGATAATTATTTCCTTTACCAAAAGATTCAGAAGATTCTCTAACCGGTTGGATCTCCTAACAGTAATAATAGTGTTAGAAGCAAGAGTAAGGGATGGATGGTTGTAGTAATTATATTATTACTTGTAGTAAAGATAGTAACTCTTACAGTATTACCAGCGTAATACTAATATTAGAAGGATTACCACTAATAATAATTACATGTGATGTAGGTTTTTCACGTGCCAGTACTGTGGTAGGGACTATATTCTTTAGTTTGGAGGTTGTCAAATATTTTAAACATACTGTACAGAAAATAACATAACATAAACCAGTAATCAGTACCCAGCCGTATCCATTCTTGCTATTTTGATATATCTTGCATCTTTTCTCCACAACTTTTCTTTTAAAAAGTAATATTTTACATGTGATTAAAGCCTTCTGTGAACTGCTTGCTCATTCTGTTCCCAACCCTCTGAGACTTATTGATCATTCCCATGTATGTTTCATTCACATTTCCTACATATGTATGTAATTATAAACAATGTATCTTATCTAAGTTTCTAAGATTTGTGTTGAGTAACCATGCTTTATATCTATTTCTGCAAATTCATTTTCTCTCAGTATTATCCTTGACATTTGCACAACTCCTACACACACACCAACATGTATTTTTGGTTTATTGATTTTACTGCTGCATAATTGTATACATGGTGATATGCATGATTGTAACAAACTTTATTTTTATTTTATTCGTTGTTTCAAGTCCTACTCAGTTGCAAGCAAGATTACAGTGATTACTCTTGGACATGTCATTCTTGTGCATGTAGGTGCAAGTTTCAATAGAGTAAAAGATATTTCCTATCCTGGAGAGGAACCACTGAATCACAGGGCACACACTTTTAAAATTTTTAGCATAGTGACACTTTGCTATCAAAGTAGTTGTATTGATTTGCCCTTCTAACAGCTGGGTAGGAGTTGGTTTGGTTCACATCCTATCAATCTTCGTTATAATTAGTTTTGCCAATTCAGTTGCAATGCAGTATCTCTTTGTTTTCATGAGACTATCCCTGAATATGACTAAATTGGAGCTTTTTTTTTTTTTTCATACCTTTCTGTTAATCATGTGTGTTTTATTTTCTGTGAATTGCCTATACCTAAATTTTATTCACTTTTCCTTTGGGTCATTTTAAAAACATTTTCTTATTGAACTGTAAGAGTTCTGGACCTTTTGTTTTTTAATGTGGGACGACTCATGGGAAGCATTTGATTTCTAATTCAATCTTTGATTGCTATTGATTATTCAATTGTTCTATTTAATTCATTTGAAAAACTACTTGAATTAAATTAGTCATAGTATTACATATTATGTACATATTATATATAGATGTATATAATGCGATATAATGTTATATATAAATATGTTAAATATATAATGTAATATATTACATATTATGCACTTAATACATGTTTATATATGTTGGTATACATAGTATATTATCTTTAAAGTTTATTTCCTTTTGTTACAGTTTTATTGAACAGAGAATACACTCAGATTGTTCAAAACAAAATCTGCCTCCCACTGCAGACTATTTCTTCTCCTTGGAGGAAACTAATGTTTTTTGTGTAGTGTTCAATAGATGTTTTATGTCTCTAAAAGAAAATATGTAAAAATACTATTATAATTTTGAAATACCACTAAATTTATAATTATGTTCTTCTTTTCATTATTAACATTGGTTAATATATGCCTTTTTTGTTTTTCTTTACCATCTTGGTTGAATTTTATCTTTTTATTCATTTTTTTAAAAGTATACGACTTCTCTTCTACCTCCATTAAGACTTTCTCTCCATTGATCTTTTGTTTTTTTTGTGTTTATACTCAGCTTTATTATTTCTTTGCTCCTTTTTTTTCTGTTTTTTGGGAGGGAGTTACCTTTTAATCTCCTTGATTGGAAAGCTTAAGTCTTTATCTTCAGTTTTTATTTACCTATGTGTGAAATCATCAGTTCTGACTAGATCTGTCCATTTATCACTGTAGTTCTGTCAAATATTGCTTTGTATATTTTAAATGTGTTGTTAAATGCCTGTAATTTTATGATTATTAACTTTTGTGTTATTATTTCTTTATATAGATGTAGTCTCCCTCTATGTTTATGAATGCTTCAATTTATTTTATTTTTTTTAATTTAATTTCTTTTCAGTGTAACAGAGTTGATTGTTTATGCACCACACCCAGTGCTCCATGCAATACGTGCCCTTCATAATACCCACCACCAGGATCCCCCAACTCCCACCCCCTCGGCCCCTTCAAAACCCTCAGATTGTTTTTCAGAGTCCATAGTCTCTCATGGTTCATCTCCCCCTCCAATTTCCCTCAACTCCCTTCTCCTCTCCATCTCCCCATAATGCTTCAATTTATATTCTATTCCTTCTGATATTAATACTACCACCTGATTTTTTTATAAGTATTGTTATGGCATATATTATTTTTCTAATATTTATCTTAAGAATTTAAAACTCATCTGTGGTGTTCTTTTGAGTATGGCTTAACAGCATAAATCTAGATTTTATTTTTGCACTCAAGACAAGTATTTAATATGTGTCTTTTAAAGGTGAGTTTAATTTTTTGTAAATACTATTATTACTGTTATATTGGTACTTGCTGATAACATTAACATTTTTTGCAATTTATTTTTGCCATCCTATTTCTTTGCTTTTTAAAAATACTTACTGAATTTTTCTTTAACCAAAAATAATTTTCTTTATTTTGTTTATCCTCTGCTGTTTATAATCTACAGATTTTATTGTTAATTATTTCAGATATTATCCTGAATTTTCTCATCTATGTATTTAATTGAAAATTGTTTTAAAAAGTCTAATTTCATCTGATTTTTCTCTTCTCTTCCTGAGCATGATAAGGACTTTTATTATGTTTGACCTACCCATCAAACATCTCCATGTACTCTCAAGTTATTGTTGGCCATGTTTCCAGGTCACTCTTTTATTAAACAGAAAACTTAGTTGTTGTTGTTGTTGTTGTTGTTGTTTTAGTCTCAATAGAAAATTAATTTACTGACATATTTGGTAAATACTTGTGTTTCATAGTATTTTTATGTAGCTTGTCTCCACTTTCATTTTTCTTCTTGTTGAAAAAAATTGTTAGTAATTCATTTAGAGTTTGAGTCTGTAATATGGTAAACTGTCTTAGCCTTTGTATGTCTGAAAAGTCTTTATTCTTTTCCCACTTTACTCACTTTTCCTCATTGCCATCATTTATCCATGTATACATTCTAGGGTAGTGATAACTCCCTCGCTATTTTCTTGTGTGTCTTTTTGTGTCTGTTGCGGCTGATAAGAAGTTGATATAAAGTGGGTAGCCATCAAATGATCTTAAGAAAGGGAGTGATTTGGGGTGCCTGTGTGGCTCGATTGGTTAAGTAGCTGACTCTTGATTTTGGGTAAGGTCATGATCTCAGAGTCCTGGGTCCAAGCTTGAGTCAGGCTCCTCACTCAGTGGGGTGTCTGCTTGAAATTCTCTTCCCCTTTCCCTCTCTCCTCCCCCTGCCCATATGCTCCCTCTGTCTTGCTCTAAAATTTAAAAAAAAAAAAAAAAAAGTAAATCTTAAAAAAAAGAAGGGGAGGGATGTATTTCAATTTCTATTTTAGGTGGTTCCCTCCGGTAATTTTTAGGAAGGTTTATTTGAGGAGGAAAAGTCTAAAACCAGATCAGTTTGGAAAATATTAGAGTAGTGTCGGCCACAGAAGAGGGCCTGAATTAGGGCAGTGACAGTAAAGTTGGAGAAGAGAGTTTAAATTTATAGAATATTAAAGATGTGTCAAAGAATGACTATAGGACAAAGAATAAAAATGTCCCTGTTGCTTGGTTGGATACTGATGGTGAGGGATCATTAAGGAAGATTCCTAATTTTTTAGCCTGGCTAGACATGGGTATTAACCAGCAGATAATATGAAATAAAGGAAGAGGGACAAGATTAGAGGGGAAAAAAACAAACGAACAAACGTGAGCTTGATTTTGGACCTAATGAGTTTGAGGTCCTTATGTTGTATCCAAGTTAAAATGTTTAGGAGACATGTTTAGGAAAGTGGGAAAGATATGGAAAGTAGGGAGGAAGAATGTGTCCCTTACAGAAACATAAACACATAGACTACAGAAGTTGCTAAGTGGTTGAGCTCTACCATGAAGAGTATGTAGAGTGAGGGAACTTTTGGGTTGAGAGTATAGGTCAGGGAAAAAGCAGAGATTTTGGGGAAGAGATATGGGATCCTTGCCATAAAGGCCAGACCTAAAGACTGCTGTATTTGATTTCCTAATGAGATCTGCCTTCTTGTCTTATTCTGCCTATCAGCTGGGCAACACAGAGCTTCATAGTCAACTTCTGGTGGTAAATGTTTCTTGTGCCTAGAGTTGCCCAAGTGCACTGGAGATTATGCCTTGCTGAGCTGAATAAAACTCCACTGAAGGCCATACTCCATTTTTAGAAGCCCTGCTTCCTTCCCTAAGAGCTGGGCCCAATATAAGCCCTGAGCTTCCTTAGTCATACTTGACCTGTTTCCTTGTGAGCAAACTATTATCATCAGCTAATGATAACTAAGATACCATCACCTCCAGACAACTAAATGTCACTTTATAATTATATACACCTGGGAACATTATACTGAAATTTTATATACAAAATTCATGAATATTGAATTATGTCATCTGGTTTTAAACAAATATTTGGTAAAATAAATTAGATATAAGATACAGTAGTCCTCCCTTATCTGGTGGCGAGGATGCATCCCAAGACCTCCAGTGGATGCCTAAAACCCCAGATAGTATTGAACTCTGTTATACTACGTTTTAGTTATCAATTAGGTACAGGAAGAGATTAACGATAACTAGGACAATTATAACAAAGTATTTTAACTAAAGTTCTATGAATGTGCTGTCTCTTTTTCTCTCTGAAAATATCTTGTTATATTGTGCTTACCCTTCCTGAGAAAATTTGAGATCATAAAATGTTTATGTGATGAGATGAAATGAGATGAATGACTTCAGCTCTGTGACGTTGCCTTTGGCTACTACAGACCTTCTGATGAAATGTGCATCTGTAACCTGGAGTCCCTTTCTTCCTCCCTTCTTCCTTCCTCTCTCTCTCTTTCTCCTTCCTTCCTTCCCTCTTTCTTTCCTTTTTTCCTTCCTTCCTCCCTCCCTGCCTCCTTCTTTTTCTTTCTTTCTTTCTTTCCTCTTCTTTGTTTTTTTATTTTTATTTTTTTTCCTCCCAATGCTTTAATATTAAGCATGGAACTCAAGATCTTATTTTAGAATTTTTAACTTTTGAGAAAGTAGCTTCTGACTTAACAGTGATAATATTTCAGTGATACTGACATTTTAACCTAGTTTTAGGATACTGAGCCGAAGACTAGAAGCAATTACTCTTAGACCATTTTTCATCGGACCATTTTTGCTTTCTAGTTTTTCCTCAGGGTACTGTGGCTTTATTTTCCACACCTACTGCACTGTGCTCTGAACTTGGCTTTTCAAATGCTGTCTGCCCTCAGTTCCCCTAACAGGAGGACAGGTGACACTCCAAGCAACATGAATACTGACACAATCAGTATGAGAATGCTATGTACTGGGAAAGAAAGAATCTTTCTGCTTTAAGACAAGTCTTGGAAAAGGCTGATTTGCATTTGCTCTGCTCTGAGCTCAGAAACTGATTCCAGCTTCACATTCAAAGACTGCACAGGGACATTTTGCTCCTATTCAGAATAGATTTATACAAAAAGAAAACATAGAAATCTCTTCAAATACATGTCTCTGCTACATTGCTTATATTTATTTATTTTTCTTAGCGGCTTCCTAAACATATTATTAGCAGTTAATATCCCCCATGGGTTTGTTTTCTAATATATCAGGGCTGTGCTACAGTACGCTGTTTCTGCCATTCATATGTTGCTAAGAGATTTAATAATGGGTAAACAAACACAACATGTGGTAATTCATTTCAAATTAAAAGTTTATTAAACTCTGGCTTGATGGCTTTCTGGCTATTTACAATTAAAGGAGCAAACCTTAGGGAAGGGGTGACCACGTGATGTGTTCATGGCTGCAACGTTCCTCTCTGAAAAATATGTTTATGATCTTCCACAAGCTGTCCCACATTGATAGGCTCCATACGTAATCTGCTGAATCTACCCTAGTCCCCAAATCATGAAAAAGTGACTAATGTTCCCTGCAAGTGCACACATGCTTACACACACACACACACACTCTTGAGAAGATTCTGAATTTAATCCCAAGGTTGATATTTTAAGTGATGGTCAGCCTTGCAAATAGGTGGATGCCTGAGGCCAGAAAGTTATTTCTGAAAGGCTGGAAGAAGAGAGCCGCCATATAACTTTTGGGTTATTACCATCTTTTAAGGCTGTTTTACTTTTTTTAAGGGGCAGTCTAGGGAAATATTTGTTATGCTTGATAATTTTGTTTTGTATGTGCCTACATTGCATAAACAATGGTCTCTGGCAACATCTATCTATGTTTCGTGATGCAGAATTCAATTCGGGAGAGTTTTATTGTGTAACCACTGTCAACAAAGCACGCTGCTAAATGCTCTGGGAATACAAACCAAAATAACATGCAATCCTTGACCTGTGGGGGCTTACTTGAGCCCAAACTTACTCTTCCACTGAGAAATACACACACACATACACACACACACTCACACTCACACACACACACACACACAAACACAAATACACATACACGTTGAATAGGTGGTGGGGAGGTCTACCAGCACTCTATTTACATACAGGACCAGCAAACCTTCTGGGACAAACTTCAGACTTGGAGAAATGAAGCAGATACAATTAGCTAGTTAGCTAAGAAAGAATAAGAAGAAAGATAGGTGAAAGTTGAAATGTATGCTGTCTGTCAATCAGACTTGTTCTCTAGCTCGGTTATCTTACAGTGGAATTCCCAGGGAGAGGGGGACTGTGTGGAAATACTCACCAGCCTGCTGAAAGAGAGAAACTTCTCTATGAAATTATGTAAGACATGGAAGTATACAATATAGTATAATACATACTGTCCTGTGACACATTGAGTTATGTTATCTACATATGCTGTGTTCTCTATACTACAATTCAGTAATTCAAGTTGTTCCAGAGCCCACCGCAGGACAAGCTAAGAAGGCAGATAGTGAGCTCATGCAAAGTGATCTGATAAACAACCAGAAACAAATGAGTGAGCTTTTGGAGGTGGGTGAATTTCATGAACACTTTTTTTTTTTTTTTAAATGCAGTATATTTTAAATTCTATATTGTGGTGATCTGGAAAATATGTGTTAATTTCACAATTTTGACCTGGGGTTAGAAAGGTAGTTTGGAGTTCAAAAGTCAAGCATTGATGGAAATGCTTTTGGATAAAAGAATAGCCATAAGAAAAGTTAAGAAGTCAGAATGGTACAAAGTATATTTGAAGAACGATAAGGAACCATAGGATTCCAGCATACATATGGCGGTACATTTGGGCAAAGTGTAACTGAAGGCAAGAAATCCAGTAAGAAGGCCATTGCATCAGCCCGAAGAAGAGGTGGTAAGAGCTAGAGGCAGGATAGTGGCGGTGGAATGTAATCAAGAGGGTTCATTTAAGAGAAGTGTTAAACTTGAGCCAACAGGATTTGGTAGACGAATAGCTGCACCATAAAAACAAACAAATAAACAAAAAACGTTAAAATTATAGTCAGGAGATTTCTATCTCAGGTATTTCGGAAAATAGTGTTGCCCTTATCAGAGATGAAGTACCCAGAGGAGCAGATAACAGTTGGTTTTGATCAAATTAAGTTTAAAGTGTTGGGGAAATTAAGAAGGCTGTGACTAGCTTGGGGTCGAAAAAAATGGATTTAAACTCAGGAGGGTCCTATGGGTGTCATCCTAATAGGGATGGGGCCCAAACCACAGCACAAAGAGTGGAAAAGCTACAGGAAAACCTTAATTTAAGGGATGGATGAAAGAAGAGGGTGAAACAAATTTCCAAGGAGCATTCTGAAGTAGTAGAAGGACCAGGAGGTGTGGCCTCATGGGAGCTCTGGAATTTTAAGAATCTCATGAAGGGGAGAGGGTGGTCACATCAGTAAAATACTCTGTTACAGCATTACTCAAACTTTAAATGCACACACATCACCAAAGATCTAGTTAAAATGCGAGTTCTGATTCAGTAGGTCTAAGATGGTCATTAGACTCCTCAGCTCCCATATGATCCATATGCTGGGAAGACTGACTCAGGCAAAGATGAAAAGACAGCTTGCTTTGAAAACAAAGTTCATTTTGATGCCTTTTGAGGGAACACATAAGAAACGAGGGCACAAACCAAACTGCAATGACCAGAGGAGGGAACAAGAAGGAATTAAGGCAGTGCATATAGAAGACACTCTTAAAAATGAGAAGGAAAGAGTTTCAACAGCAGCTTAATGGAGTCAAGGGTTGAGGGAAGATTGTATCTTTTTTTTTTTTTTTTTTTGGTAATGGCTGAACACTTACTCCTCTCTTAATAAACAATGGGAAAATACCTGCAGGAGGAAACGTCAAGAATGCAGGAGAGAGGGAAATTGCTGGGATGAGTTCCCATCATAAGTGGATAGATGGGAGAGGTGAGTCCTGGGAAGGAGATAGTATAATTCTTCCTCCGAGGTAAAAAAGAAAAGAGAAAAAAGCAGAATAGTTTAAACAAATTCTCTGATATTTTCTACGTAAGAAAAAATTTAAAAAAAACAAGCCACAATAGCAACCTTTAAAGAAAAAAAATTCTTTGTGAAATTTAGGAAATGTAATAAATCACTGAGAAACAATGATGTTATTTGAAATTCTAATTTCAAGTGTCTTAATCTTGTTAAACACTTTCCCTTCTGGCCCCTCTCAAGGTAAGCTACAGTTTTCAAAGTTGCTGGAGGTTTTGGCCTCAGGACAAAATGGCTCTGATACCTTCTGGAAAGGCTGAGCCACCCAAGTGTAGAAAGCACCTACTTCGAAAGAATATGCATTAATTGTGGCACTCATTTTTTATACAGTGTTATTAAGAAATAATGGGACCACGTTTTATTGCTCCCAGATGGGTCAGTGATAAAGGGGTCAGATAGATGTTCTCCGGGACCCCCATTAGAATGGTACCATGTATCCAGGAAGCCCAATCCAAAGAACCTTTGAAATAATAGATTTCCACTCTGATATCTAATTATTTTTTGCTTCAACCTGTGATTCCTTTGTCAATGGGCCACTCATCCTTCTTGGGAAGTGTATTTCTTTGGGAGTATAGATAATTGGATGAGTCCACTGTCTCTTGCTTCCTAGAGCTTACTTATCAATGATTATAACATAAATATTATCATATATAAGAGGAAACAAAGAACCACTAATTATTCTTACATCATGTGCCATATGTATTGAAACCAATTAATACTGTCGTGAGCCTTTTCATTATAAAACCAGATCACTTGAAACTGACTTAAAAAAAAATTTAAGTCCTACTTGAAATTAACTAAAATGTTGATAAATCCTGAAGGAAGTCTATTCATACTAAAATATTAATTTGCCTATATCTGTGGTTCAAGAAACCTAATAAGAACAAGGCTTCTTACATCTGCCTATACATTGACTCTTCCATGGGGCTTTAAACAAATTCTCTTGTCTAGGCTCTGCCCCAGAACAAATGGATCAAATTCTCAGGGTGGGAGGGGGGAGCAGGACCCAGACATTGTTATTCTTATAAAAACTCTGGTAATTCTAATGTGCAGCCAGAGTTGAGAAACACTGATGTACAGCTGTTGATTGTTCTGGTTTTCTTCAGTTCCTACAAATGGAGCAAGGTGATTTCCACCTTGGGGCACACGTTGGTGCTATTTCCTCCAATCGTAAGAGTCTTCTCCTGCCTAGTTTTTCTTCCTTGATAATCTAGCTTTCCAAAGAAGGAAGGCCCTGTGCAGCGCCTCCACTGAATTCCCCAGAGTTCTTTCCCTTCGTAGCAATTATGACAGACTCTTGTCTAGTCCACGCATTCCGCCACTGTCCCTGGCAGACAATAATTGGTCAGCCAAGATTTGTTAAATGAATGGGTGAATCAATGACAATTGATTGGAGGGGAGAAGGTGTGGGGGGATGGGTAAACCTGGTGGTGGCTATTAAGGAGGGCACGTATTGCATGGAGCGCTGGGTGTGGTGCATAAACAATGAATCTTGGAACACTGAAAAAAATAAAATAAAATTTAAAAAATGACAATTGTGGATTAGCAAAGCCAAGAAATGCAAAGGAATGGTTTTCACTTGGCTATCACACTGTGGTACAGGGAAAAATAATATGGACTCAAGGTCTAAAAACCAGTGTGAATCACAAGTTTACTATTCGGTAAACTTGAGTATTTGTGAAGATTTGTGAGGTAGTTTCCTTATGTATATGAAATAAGACTAGTAATGGCTGAATTTTCTACTTGCAAGTTTGTGGGGAGAGTCAAATAACATACTAAATGTTCTAGTAATTCATTAATCTTTTAATTTGAAACTGTTCTCTGTTACGCAACAGAAATTTTAGAGTCCTCTCCAGCTTTGCTTCCTAAAGATGAGAATGAGGGCAGGAGGTGGCCTAACTATGGTGTGCACTGCAGCCTTACTTCGAATGAGACACCCTGAGAGGGACTTTGAAACAGACGTGCTCTTAGATGTATATATAGGGCCTCCCTTCATCGCTAGAGACGAAGCTTTGAGCTTCTTCTCAAAGCATGAGCTCTGTGTCACCTTCATGCCCCTATTGACTTGACTAAGTCTTAGAAAATGCATTGGTGGGTATTAAGGAGGGCACGTATTGCATGGAACACTGGGTATAGTGCATAAACAATGAATCTTGGAACACTGAAAAAAATAAAATAAAATAGAATAAAATTTAAAAAAGAAGATTCAATGTAAAGAGGTGTAGCCGGACTCCAAACTCCTTGAGGGCAGGAATCTTTGTTTTGCTTCTTCGTGTACCAATTACCGACAGCAATATTGCTAAATATCATAGATATTTAAACATCATAGATTCTCAGTGAATATTTGTTAAATGAGTAAGTGAATATGGTCAAGGGCCATCTGGGCTTCCAACTCCTGTTTATGGAAATAAGTCAAGGGGACAGTTTATTTTATTTTTTAAACTAACACAGTAAAACTGACTTTCTTAGAGTGCCAATGTAATTTAGATTTGTGTGATTTGCACCACAATCGGGATAAAGAACCATTCTATTACCTGAACACCTTCCTTTTCCTTTCTACTATATGCTGCGGGCCAGGTCCTTACTCCCCTCACTCCACCCCACCCCTAATCTCTGCTCCTCCCTGATCTCTTTACAATCCCTAAAGCTTTGGATTTTCCAAAATTTTCATAGGGTATGTAATTTTTTTTTTTTTATCTCCCACATTTCCTTCCTTCCTTCCTTCTTTCTTTCCTTCCTTCCTTCCTTTTTCAAATTCAGTTAGCCAACTGATAGTACATCATTAGTTTCCGGTGTAGTATTCAATAAATTATCAGTTGCATATAACACCCAGTGTTCATCACATCACGTGTCCTCCTTAATGCCCATCACCCAGTTATCCCATCTCCCATCCTCCTCTGCTCCAGCAGTAGGCTATGTCATCTTTTGTTGACACGGCTGTTTTTTTTTAGTCAGCATAGTGCCTTTGAGACTCATCTGATTTGTATGCATCAATAGTTCATTCCTACTCATGGCTGCATGCATGCCACTGAATGGATGTACCAAAGTTTTATCTTTTCGCTTATGAAAGGTCATAGCAATTATTTCCATTTTTGGCAATTATGGATAGAGTTGCTATAAATATTCATATACAAGTTTTCATGTGAACATAGTGTTTACTTCTCCAAGAGATATACAAGTAGATATACAAGTAGAATTGCTGGGTTGGATGGTATATGTATTTTCTTTTCTTTCTTTCTCTCTCTCTCTCTTTTTTTTTTTTTTTTTTTTTTGAGAGAGAGACAGTGAGCAAGGACAGGAGAATCTCAAGCAGGCTCCATACTCAGCGTGGAGTCTGTGGCAGGGCTTGATTTCATGACCCTGAGATTATAACCTGAGCCAAAACCAAAAGTCAGACACTTAACTGACTGAGCACCTAGGGACCCTGCTGGTATTGTATTTTTTTTTTTAAAGATTTTATTTAGTTATTTGACAGACAGAGATCACACGTAGGCAGAGGCTGGCAGAGAGAGAGAGAGGAAGGGAAGCAGGCACCCTGCTGAGCAGAGAGCTCGATGTGGGGCTCGATCCCAGGACCCTGAGACCATGACCTGAGCCGAAGGCAGAGGCTTAAACCACTGAGCCACCCAGGCATCCCTGTATTTTTAACTTTATAAGAAGCTGCCTCTTTTACAGAGTGGCTAAATAATTTTACATTTCCATGAGGACCATATGAGAGTTTCAATCATTCTGCACCCTCATCCAAACTTAGTATTGTCGTTCCTTTTTTTTTTTTTTTTAAAGATTTCATTTATTTTATTTGACAGACAGAGATCACAAGTAGGCAGAGGCAGTCAGAGAGAGAGGAAGGGAAGCAGGCTCCCTGCTGAGCAGAGAGCACGATGTGGGTTCCATCCCAGGATGCTGGGTATCATGACCTGAGCTGAAGGCAGAAGCTTTACCCACTGAGCCACCCAGGTGCCCCTTGTCGTTCTTTTTTTAAAAAGTCATTCTAATTTGCATTCAAATTAAATTTGAAGTCATAATTTCAATTTGTATTCTTTTAGTGGCTAACTTTATTAACTATCTTTATATGTGCTTAGCGGTCATCCATATTAATCTTTGGTAAAGTATCTGTTTAAGTCTTTTGCCTATTCTGAATTGGGTTGTTTGGGTTTTTTTGTTGTTGTTGTTGTTGAATTTTGAGAGTTCTTTCTACATTCTGGATACAGATGCTTTGTGGAAAAGGTGGTTTGCAAAGGAAAGGGTGTTTGTATGTAGTGTATCTTTTTATTTATATAAATATATAAATTATTATATATTATATAATAATAATATACAAATAAATATAATATATACTATATAAATAAATATAATTTATATAAATCTTTTAAAAAAGATTTTATTTATCATTTATTTAAGAGCAAGATAGACCGAGATAGTGAGAAAGAGCATGAGCAGGGAGGAGAAGGAGAAGCAGACTCCCTACTGAGCAGGGAACTTGATGCAGGGCTCAATCCACTAGGATCATGACCTGAGCTCAATCCGCTAGGATCAGGACCTGAGCTGAAGGCAGACAGTTAACAGACTGAGCCACCCAGGTGCTCCGATCTTTTTATTTTCTTAACAGTGTCATTCTCAGAACAAAGGTTTTGAATTTTGATTAAGTCCAATTTACCAATTTTTTCAACGGATTGTACTTTTGAAATCATATCTGAACTCTTTAGCTAATCCAAGTCACAATATTTTCTTTTGTGTTTTTCTTCTGAAACTTTTATAGTATACATTTTATGCTTAGATCCATGATATAATTTGGAGTTAGCTTTTGAATAAAGTGTGAGGTTAAGGTTGAAGTCCCCTCCCCCCCGCTTTTTACATATGAGTATCCAGTTGCTTCAACACCACTTGCTGAAAACACTGTCCTTTCACCACTGAGTCATCTTTACCCCTTTATCAAAAATCAGTTGTGGGGGCACCTGGGTGGCTCAGTGGGTTAAGCCTCTGCCTTCGGCTCAGGTCATGATCCCAGCGTCCTGGTATCGAGCCCCGCATCAGGCTCTCTGCTCAGCGGGGAGCCTCCTTCACCCCCTCTCTCTGCCTGCCTCTCTGCCTACTTGTAATCTCTGCCTGTCAAATAAATATATAAAATCTTAAAAAAAAAATCAATTGGCTGTGCATGTGCAGTTCTATTTTCAGGGTGTCATCGGGGGCCTGGTGAGAAGGCTCTGCCCAGCGTGCACGGTTATGTCCAATCTAAGCCATGAGTAGAGGCGGGAGAGAGGGCAGCAGTGGGAGCAGAAGCACAGATGGAGAGTAGATGAAGGTCTGTAATACTGGAACTCAGAACAGGGAGCCATGGAGAAGCTGGTCACTAGAGCTTAGTTAGTGTGTTCATTATTTATGAAGAGACTTACCATGTGGGAGTCAGAGCTCACACATCTGTGGCTGGTTTTAGACAAGTCTCCACATCATGTGCCCTGAAGACTTTAGGCCACCATTCCCTCCTGTGTAAGATAAGAAAAGGAGACACTGTTAATTATCCCAGAACACAGTGGTATATATTTTTAGTTAGTAATCTGAAAGTTAGTCTTACCTTGCTTCTATGGAAGAATTATGAATCTGATATTTAAAAGTAGTTTGTATGACTTTGCTTTGGACAGTTTGAGTTGAGTCTGTGGAGAGACTGTCCCAAAGAATTTCCCGTTAGGTGTGCCTCTGTTCACTTAGCTAGCTTTTATATTTCTAGAAAATATGCCCTAGATTTTAAGAACGTGGAATGGCCACTTCAGAACCACCATTTGGTGAGATGTTGGGGCAGTTTTTAGACATGATATTTATTTTGGGGGATTTCTCGATTTTGAAATAGTATAAGTGAATACAAGTTGGTTAACCGAATGCAAAATTGAACCTCAGGGACTCACAGTATGTTTCAGAGTGATTAATTTGCATAAAAAGCTAATTACCTGCAATTTTAAGATGACTTTACTTAATATATCAGGGAAATGGATCAAATGCTTTAAGTCATAAAAATGCTATAAATATTTTAAAATAATATAATTTTTTAAAGTGGCAGATGGTCAAGATAAATCAATCCTTCCTTCCATTTCTCCTTCCTTCCTCCCTTCTTTCTTTCCTACCAATGAAGTCATCATTTTGTAGCCTTATTTACAAATTAAATAAGATTTCCAATAGCTGCAACACTAAATTCCCCAAATTGGGGGTCAGCTGGGAAAATTCCACAGATATGCTAATTGTTAATTGGAGGTGTAGTATGTATATATACACACATATATGAATATATAATAATATATACAATATATAATTTATAGTATAATAATTAATATATATTATATTAGAAATAAAATAAATATATACTACATTAATATATAAATATATAAATATATAGTAACATGTAATATAATATTGTAATATTATAAATGTTATATATTATTTATTTATATTATATATATTATTTCTTTATATTATATAAATATAACATAAATACATTTATATAAACACATTTATATGTATATATGTATTTATGTATTTATGTAAATATATGTATTTATAGAAATATATTTATATTATATTATACAAATATACTATTTATATTTATACTATATATAGTATTATATATATACTATATATAATATATAATATATTATATTATATATAAAATATATATTATTTTATATATATATAAATATATATAAGTAAATATATATATTATATATATAATATATAAATAAATAAATATATATATTATATATAAATATATAAATATAATTATATTATATAATATATATAAAATATTATAAATATATTATAAATATATTACTAAATATATATTATATAGTATATAAAATATACTATTTATATATATAATATAATATATTATATTATATATTTATAAAACAAAATTTGTTTTCAGCTTTGTCTTATTTTGTGAGCTTCTTTCCCATCCACTGCAGTTAATTATAACAACAGTCTCTGGTCTGATCCACTTCAATCTCAAAGTCATTTTAGAAAACTGCTGGAATTGAAAAAGCTTTAAACAGTCATGCAGGTCTTTAATTGTAAATTAGTTTTGACAGAACTACGAGGCACAGTCCTGCCTGATTCCAGAGTGACGCTAGCTGACAGGCCCTCACCGCTCCAGGAGCAAAGGAACATGTGGAAGGAATTGTTGTTTTACGTTTCACAGCTTGTCATTTCCTCTGCAGGGCAGCCCCTGCCCCCTCTGAGAGATCCTGACACCCATAAGGGAAGTGTTCCCACTGTTGTAAAGGAAGTAGGGAAGCAGTTTAACGCCAAGGAAGGAGGGAGGAGGGTGTGTCAAAAGGATCTGGGGGACGCAGAGACGAGATGGGCTTAAAACGTTTCCAGCAGGTTACAATCTTTGCTGTGTTGCCTCCTTTCGTGAGAAAAAAAAAAGAAAAATTATTTTGAAGCGTCCGAAAAATTCTAGGGGATGGTTGGAAGCGAACTTTTAAAAATTCTTTTTTTTTTTTTTTAAAGGAAGCAGCAATAAAAATGAACGTGTCACATGTGAATGATCAAAATAAAGGTTCGAGGGAAAAGTAAAAATACGTACCTGCCGCCCTACTCCAATATGTTTCTAATTACAGAGTGTGTGTGGATTAGATTGACAACAGCAGATTACAACTTGTGTTTTCAGGACATTTTACACCCTGGCCGTTTTATTTGGTCTCATATAGTCATCACGCTCCTTTTTCCCTCTGTACCTGTGCTGTTAAGCAGCACAGTGAGGAAACGTAAAAGGGCAACTGGGCTGCATTGTCTTTGGAACTGGCTTGTCGTTCTTCCCACTCCATCGATGTAGGCCATTTCAAAAAGTTATGGATATTTGAGGAGTCGCTAATAAAGTCATTTTTGAAAATACTTTTTATACTTCTTGAAATAATTAAAAGCGTTTTTCAGGATACATATTTTTCTGACTGTGGTCTTTAATACTTACTCCTCTCTCTCTACACACACACACACACACACACACACACACACCCTGTTTGTGTGTGTGTGTGTGTGTGTGTGTGTGTGAGTGAGTGTGTGTTCCTTTGTCTATTATGGGAAGCTGGTTGACGAATGCAGGCATGCCCTGTATATTCAACCATCACTCAAACAAACGTACAATCCACAAAAATAATCTGAGTTTTCCTTGACCAATCTCTTATTTAATCTGTGGTACTCTGTGCCTCAGGATTAGATAAATATCCTTACAAAGTGATATTGCGGAGGTAGATATTGATGACGAATAATATCATAGTTCTCGACTGAATATGAGACACCACAACTGACCAGGTTGGGAGTATTTGACCCCTCCTAGAAAGCCTTGGGAGTGGTGGTTTAGGAAGGTCAGAACAGGTCACTGTAGACCTGTGATAAGACACGCTCGCCTTTGGCCCCACTCTTTGATAAGAGCATTCCCAGAAGTACCCAAAGCTAAATGTACACTCTAGACAACTGGGAAATAAGGAACTATGGGGACAAGATGTACTAAATGGATTATGATGAGAGAAACCATGGCTGAAGAGAATTTGCTCCCTAGACATGACAAAGCAGCAACCTCTCCGACATGGCTTTACAGTTGTTCTAGTTTATAGTACTGATTTTAAGTACCAGCTCTTTCATGTCTTAAATATTATTTTGTTGTGGTAATAACACGAGATCCACCCTCTTAAACGTTTAAGTGTATAATACAGTGTTGTTAATCATATGGCTGATATTGTACAGCAAATCTCTAGAATATTCTCCTCTTGTAAAATGGAGACTATGCCCATTGATAAAAACCACCCATTTCCCCTTCCCTCCATGATGCTACTCTCTGATTCCCTGAGGTTGACCACTGTAGATGCTGCCTGTAAGTGGCACTGTGAATAGACATTGCTCCTTAGAAGACACGCTAAGGTGCAAGTCCTTAGCAGAGAGCATTTCCTTTGGTCCAGTACTGTCCTTGTCAACCTGGTGAAAACAAAAGTTGAAATGAAAAGTAAAAGGTATTGTGAGTCATCACATGAATAAATGGGTTCATTAACTCTCTCTAAACATGAGTCTGGCTTTGAACACTTTAATGGTCTGACTCATTTAGTTCACCTTCTTCCAGGGTCTAACTTCCTATGAACAGATGATTGACTTTGTTCAAAATGGAAATAATTAGAATCAAAAGGGATAGTAATTTTATTCAGAATGATCCACTCAGTCTAATTAGATGGTCCACGTGGAATAAGGAATAGGAAATATAAATTAGAAAATAGGATTTTGAGTCAAACAATATTTCTTTTAGCATGAAGTAGGAGAAAGTCAGTCTCTTGGAATTATACTCATTTCTCAGAAAAACCAGTCAGGTCTTGAATGCTGACACCTTGACGATGAATGATGTAACAACTTGGTATTACATAACAGATGGTCTTTGACTAGGGCCAGTGAGTTCAAACCACCTTTATTTGCAAAACCACAACTATTTTTTGGTTAAGATTATTTACTGTAACTTGTTAAATGAACACTGAACCTTAACTATTTCACTAGGATCTCGAACATTTAGAAATTTGTAGGTTTTAAGTTTTAGTGAAAAAAATCCTGCAATGGTTTTGACATGTGTAGTGTAAACATATAGAAGGCATAATGCTAGTTTTTTTTTTTAAGATTTTATTTATTTATTTGAGAGAGATCACAAGCAGGCAGAGAGGCAGGCAGAGAGAAAGAAGGGGAAGCAGGCTCCCTGCGGAGCAGAGAGCCTGATGCGGGGCTTGATCCCAGGACCCTGAGATCATGACCTGAGCCGAAGGCAGAGGCTTTAACCCACTGAGCCACCCAGGCGCCCCCATAATGCTAGTTTTAAAGGCACTGATGGGTTCTGTATGGTAGTGAAGAGACATAGGTTGTGTAAACATTATTTGGTGAAAAACAGTCATATAAAACTCTAAACTGCAAATATTTCTCCTTTCACTCTATCTACCCTCTGTTTGCAAATAAATTCTCATTAGTCAGTTTCTCTATGGTTAGGCTGGTGTCTTGCTTTTATTAGTGTTAAGATGACGTCAATTACACATGCACACCCATATTCATGCATAAATGCACATAGAACTTCCTGAGGCCAAGTATGAAAAATTACAATGAAAGAAAGTTTTAACTGAGTGTAGTGAACTCATTGTTGGAGATATCACCAGGAGTTCATCATTTTGATATTTTCCCCATAACACATGTCCCGCTGGATAAAACCAATAGTTGTTGAATACGTGGTTGGCAAACAATTTCTCTCAGTCTGCAGCTTGCTTTTTCATCCTCTCAATGGGGTCTTTCATAGAGTAGAGACTTTGAATTTTAATGAAGTTCAATTTATCAATCTCCTTTAAGGGGTTAGGCTTTTAGTATCAAGTCTAAAAACTCCGTGTCTAGCCCTAGATCCTGAATATTTTCTCCTTTTTTCCCCCCCAAAAGATTATACATTTCAAGTTATTTTTAATATAAGGAATGAGGTTCAGGTCAATTTTAATTTTATTTTGTTATTATTATTATTTTTGGTAAAGAGATGTTTAATTTCTCCAATACCATTTGTTGAAAAGGATATCTTTTCTCTGTTGACTTGCTTTTGCACCTTTCTGAAAAATCAGCCACTGAGCAGATTTCTTAAACTTTTTTTCTGCCTTCTTTGTTCTATTCCATTGATTTATGTGTCTGTCCCAATGCTACACAGTATTAATTACTGTAACTATATAGTGAGGCTGTGTAATTCTTTTCACACACTGTTGGATTCAATTTGCTAATATTCTGTTGAGGGCTTTTTGTGGTGTAGAGGGGCAGAAAGAGAGGGAGAGAATCTTAAGCAGACGCTATGCCCAGAAAGAAGCCCAAAGCAGGGCTCAATTTCACAACCCTGAGATCATGACCTCAGCTGGACCAAGAGTCAGATGCTTAACCAACTGAGCCAGCCAGGCTCCCCTTGTTGAGGATTTTTTAAGTTTCTGAGAGATAATGGTCTGTACTATTGTTGTTGATGTACTTTGCTTTGTGCTGAGGGTGTCAGGGGTTATAAAGGCCTCATTAAATGATTAGAAAGTGTTAATTTCTTTATTTTCTAGAAGTGATTAAGTAAAATTTGTGTTAATGCTCCTGTATATTTTGGTAGGATTGTCTAGGGAAACCATCTAGGCCTGGGAGTTCAAAATTGTCAGTTTAGTTTATTTAACAGCTGCAGGACTATTCATATGATCTATTTCATCTTGGATGAGTTTCTGTTATTCTTAGTATTTGAGGAATTGGTCCATAAAGTTATTTAAGGTAATTTAAGGTATTCCTTTATTTTTCTTTTTAATGGCTTCAATATCTGTAATAATATTCCACTTAATTCCTGGTATTGGTGAGTTGTATCTCTTCTCTTTTTGTCTTTGTCAGTCTTGCTAGATGTTTATTAATTTAGTCAGTTGCTTGGAAATTCAATTCAATTTCACTGGCTTCTATTCTAATCACTATTATTTTCTTCCATCTACTTGATTTGGTTTTATTTTGCTCTTTTTCTAGTTTCTTTAGATAAGATCTTAGATTATTGTTTTTTTTTTTCTTTTTCTGATGTAAGCATTTAGTGCTATAGATTTCCCTCTCAGCATTACTGTGTCTGAATCTCACAAATGTTGATCTTCATTTTTATTCAGTTCTATTTTTTATTGCCTCTGAGATTTCTTTTTTGACTCATGGATAATTCAGAAGTGTGTTTAATTTCTGAGGGCTTAAAGTTTCCCCTTGACATTCTGTTATTGATTGCTGGTCAGATTTCATTTTGATCAGAGAAAATATTTTATTCAATTATTTTCAATTTGATGAAGTTTCTTTTATGGCCCAGGATACATTTGTGAATGATCCACAGGCACTTGGAAAAAAAAGTCTGTATTGAGCTGTTGTTGGATAGAGTGTGTGTGTGTTTAAATTGGTATTGTTTGTCGATTGTGTTGTTCAAATTTTCTATGTCCTTGATGACTTTATGTCTAGTAGTGCTATCATTTGATAAGAGGGGAATGTTGAAGTCCTACACTATAATTGGGAATTTTTCCATTTCTTTTTTGAGCCCTATCAGTTTTTACTTTATGTATTTTGAATCTCTGCTGTTCGGTACATATGTATTTAAGACTGTTATGTTTTACTAGAGGATTGATAATGTAATTATTATATAATATTCCTCTCTGTCTATAATTGTTTTTGCCTTGAACTCTATTTTATCTGGTGTTTTATCTGATGTTAATTACCTATTTTATTTGGTACTAATATAGTCAGTCTTGCTTTTTAAAGATTAATGTCTGCATGATACATCTTTTTTCATTTTTCTTTTTCCTTTTAATATGTGTCATTGAGTTTGAAGTATACTTTTTAATAAATAGTATATAATGGGTCATGTCTTTAAATTCAGTCTGCCAATATCTGTCTTTTTATTGATATAGTTAGACCATTTACATTTAAGTAATTATTGATAGGGCTTAAGTCTGCCATTTTAAAATTTGTTTTCTCATTATGTCTTTTTTTAAAAATTTCTCTGCTCCTCTTTACTTCCTTCCTGGGTATTGCTTGAACACTTTTCGGGATTCCATCTTGATTTATTTTTGTTTTTTTAAAATATCTCTTTGCGTGGTTTTCATAGTAGTTGCTCTGTGTCTAGCAATGTAAATATGTGATGTATCAGTTTCCTGGTGTCAATATTTTACCTACGTGAGTCAAGTGTAGACAGCTTACTTCCATTTAAGTCTCTTTACTTTCACCATTTAAAAATATAATTGTCTTGAATAACATGGTGTTATAATTATTGTTTCAATTATCAAACATGATTTATAACACTCATAAGGAAAACAAGACTACATATGCACATTTGATGATTTCTCCATTTTTCTCTTTCCAGATGCTTCAAGATTCCTTCTTTTGTCATTTCCTTTATTATTTCATGTTTGAAGAGCTTCCTTTAGCCATTCTTTAAGGATAGGTCTTCTAGTGACACATTCTTTTAGTTTTCCTGCATCTGAGACTATTCTGCTTTTATTCCTGAAGGGTAGTCACTGGATATAAGATTTGTGGGTGGTGATATTTGTCTTTCAACATTTGAAAAATGTGCTATTTTGGTCTGCAGT
Source organism: Enhydra lutris kenyoni (assembly GCF_002288905.1). NCBI lineage: Eukaryota > Metazoa > Chordata > Mammalia > Carnivora > Mustelidae > Enhydra > Enhydra lutris. Next base: position 9,769,636 of record NW_019154132.1, on the reverse strand, counting down.
ATTCAGCTTGTGCATCTGGGACTCCCACCAGACCCTGCTGGTAACCCCTGAGAGAAAAGGAGCGTCTCCAGGTCTGACCACCTTGTGCTCTAGGTGGGGAAGAGGGTTTCCTGCTTCAGGATGTTAAGAGGCATCCTAGTCCAGTCACTAGTAGCAGCAGGATACACCTGCTAGTGCCACTCAGCCACCTGTTGTGTCTTGGTGGGAGAGGGCTGTCTCAAGCAGCAGGGAAGAAGAGCGTATCCCCTGGATGTTCATTCCAGTGTGGCTTCCGGGTTATCCTCCTCTCCAGTGCTACTGGAATCACTTGGTGGTATTGGTGGGACTTCTTTTTGAAAAGTAGGTAAATGAACCTCATAGAGCACTAACTGGTACTAAGATGGGTTTGAAGACACTAGGCCTGGGTGTTCTGTTGGGTAGTTGGAGTGTGGGATCAAACTTAAACCCTACATTGTTGCTCCAGTCCTGGGCTCTATAATCATATCTCCTTCCTCATTATACCTTTCAGAGTCCTCCCTTTTGTGTCTTCTACATTATTTCTGGATTTTTATAGTTATACTTAGAAGGGAGAAGATGGGAGAAATGAGTCTAAGCCATCTGGTCCTAACCAGAAGCCCCTTGTTGTCGTATAGGGTCTCACAGCGTTTTAAATGCTTCTTAACATTTCATTTAGGGCTTGAAAAATGTGAAAGTAGAAAAATGATTTTAATTGTGGTAAAATATAGACAACATGAAATTTATCATTTTAACCACTTAGAAGGCATATACCTCAGTGACATTCAGTACCTTCACATTCTTCTGCAATCACCACCATCCCGCTCCATCTCCAGAAATTTGTCATCTTCCAAAACTGAAACTGTGTATCCATTAAACATTAACTTCCCATTCCCCCCTTCTCCCAGCCTTGGGAAACCACCATACTGCTTTCTATCCCTATGAATTTGACTACTGTAGGTCCCACATATAAGTAGAATTATACAGTATCTGTTCTTTTGTGACTGGTTAAATTCATCTAGCATGATGTCTTCATGGAAAGGGGTAAAATCTGAATTGGCAAAATTTATTACACATTGAAATGTTTTAAAGCATTGGGAAGAAGGGTTTTAAATTAGTAGCTAACTTGGGACTTTGAAACCTGTAAAGCCTGATATGTAGTATGAACTCAACAATGTATCTATCAAAATTATTTTCTTCATATTTTGTTATTCCTTTCCTCCTTGGCATGAACAACTGAAAGTCATAGGGGCTTGAGTCACAGTTCTGCTTTTGTTCCTTTTTGTGACAACTAGCCATAATCTCTGTTTACTACTAGAAATGCACCATAAAGAATCAATAGAGGTAATCCAATCAATGCAACTTCAGTGGGGGAAATAGAGCCTCAATATGAGAGTCGGAGAGGCTTAAATTCAGACCTTAATTCTTATCATTTAATGTCTTTTGACAAGTTCCTTAAACTCTGAATCCTGTTACTTCACGTATAAAGGGGAGGTAAATAGACCTATTTGAGGGTTAGTGATAATTTAACCCTTTATATATATAAAGATATAGATATAGATATAGATATAGATATAGGTATAGGTATAGATATAGATATAGATATAAGCGTGCCTGGGTAGCTCAGTGGTTAAACATCTGACTCTGATTTCAGCTCAGATCATGATCTCAGGATCCTGAGATGGAGCGCCATGTATGACTCTGCATTGGCCATAGGGCCTACTTGAGAGTTTCTCTCTCTTCCTCTTCTTCTGCCCTTCTCACTGTGTGCACTTGATCTCTCTCTCTCTCAAAAAAAAAAAAAAAAGATACATATACTAGGTGCTCACTAAATCACTCCTGTGTTATTGAGTTGATTACCATATTAGATACATCCTTGCATATGTTTATATCATGCTTAATTGTGGTATTGGGCAATGACTCTCTCTATCCTTACTGTAATTTTCTTTTAACACTACGGACTTATTAGTGGGCAAAATAATTTATTATTCTAAATAGCTTTGGATGTTCTAAGTTCAGTGGAAGTGTTAATGGACGATAACCAAGGAAAGCTCATGAGAAACATATTAAAATTTCTGAATTCTTTCATTGTGGTTAAGATGGAGAGTTTAATATATTTAAGAATAAGGAAAATAGATGTTTTCATAAAAAAGACTTTCATAAAAGGGTAAAGTCTTCTTAAGAATGGCAGAAATGGGTGATGCTTAAAAATTATTTTTAGAATAACCAAATATATTCCTGTTCTTACATTACAGTAATATTTCATTAGGCAAGGCATGCATGCATGAATTTATTTTTATCCTGCAAATGCAAAAATCCAGAGATTCCTGCTGGGTTTGGCATCACGGCAGAAGTGTTTGCCGTTCTGTGCCGGCGATAAGGTCAATCAAATAGCTTGAATTAAATAAATAGCATATGCAAATGTTTTTATAAATGGAAAAATACTGTATGCAGCATAATGGATTATTACTAATTCACTAACTGCTGAGATTCATGAGTACTACCTAAGTGTCACATGGGTTGAAGTTCCATGTGGACAGATTGTGGTTTAATGGTTTGAATAGAAGTGAAAGTAAGGATGGTTTTGCTGCATTTCTGCTGCCAATAATATTAAAACATCTCCAAATATGAAAACATTAAACTTCTTAACATTTCCAAGAAACCGATTCATAAAATATGCCTTTTACCTGTTACCCAGCACTTTGGACTTGGGAGGAAATAATCCTGGCCAAACCTAAGCTCCAATTTAATGATACTTGCCCTTTGTCAACAGTTAAATTTAAAGATCAGTTGGTGCATTTGTTCTTCCTGTGAAGGAATGATAAGAGAATTTCTTGTTTCTTGAGGTTATGGCAAACCTTTATCTGTTTATGTTTGCAGCGTCTGAGAAGTTAGTGTTTATAGGTTGAAACCATGCTGCTAGCAAGAACGTGGTCAACTTATTACCTGAATTTATGTATTTTCTAGTTTGTCCACTGTATCCTCAAATAGAGACTGGGCCATCTCTTTAAAAGTGGTTAAAGCAGTTTTTTTCTTAACTAGAAACTAGATACTAAAAAATCACATTCCAAAAATTTGAAGCATCTATTCCTAATGTAGACAAGCAATGCTCAGATTTTGGTCTGTGGCTGCGACCAGGGTCACTGCACTATGTCACCGAGAATTCATACTTTGGTGCTTATTTTGGCCTTTAAACTGTTCATTTGTACTGTGAACTAGATTATGTACTTTTAACTGTCAGTTAGCTGAATGCATTTCAAGTCAATTTACTAAAATAGTCACTGTTAAGCGGTATATTTGGACAGAGTTGACACCTTTGACATTTTCTAAAATGGCAAAAATAACTGTATTTAAGGGTATGATTTATGAATGTCGCACGCCTACAGAACTTCCATATGATTACGGTTTTCACGGAAACTGCTGGGACTCTCTCCGCAAACTGTTGAAAGAGCAACTAATTAGTGCCATGTGATCATCTATTTAATACAGACAGGCACACGTTCAGAAACACGTAGAAACACCGTATCAACCCAAAACCTATGATCTTGTTACTTCTTAGAATCGCCTTTGTCTAACAAGAGAATGGGTGAGGCCACAGCAGAGGCAGCGGAAGTGAGGGAGAAAGGGTAAGATTGATAGTACAGAACTGCCTTTATGAAACACATATGCTTTGGTATAAATAAGGCAAGCAACTTGCCATGATTAAAAAGTATTTTGAACCCTTAGTTGTCTTCTAGATTGCTGGCCTCTATTAAAAACTTCTTAAAATAATAGATAGCTTTAATTCTTCAAGCAAAAGAAAAATTATATTATCTTAAAGATTTTCTGTATTTATAGCATAGATGTGACTTGAGTACGGGGGAAGAAAGAGCAAAATCTCTTGTATTGCAAGTTTTAAATGTACCAGGCTAAGGTTTACTTAATTAGAACCTCGAGGCAATAAAGGAGCCCTTTTTAAAATTCTGTGATTCTTAATATGCTAAATAATGCAAAGCTTCGACTCTTCAAGCATGAGACACACATCTGGCAGCTTAACATTTAAATTACAGGGGGAAAAAAATTCCTCACTTCAGTAGTAATTTTCTCAAAGAAAAGAATAGAAAATGTATTACAACTAAATTTAATTTCTTTTTAGATTTCCAGCCTGTCTAATTGCAGACATTTTTCTAGGTTCTTTGTATTTATATTTTTTCACACATATTTTCTGTACATTTTATTAATGTTTAATTTGGGATGCCTCTCACTGTTAGAGCTCTTGAAAAATTGTAGTGTATTTTCTTAGTAAATTGTTTTGAGAAATCTATCTGATCTCAAGTAATAAAGACAATGGTCTAGAAAATAAAGGGAAAATGGAATTTCAGAGACACACAAAAATATTACTGACAAAAAGACAGCATTTTTCAGTTAGTTCCACTTTAATTTTTTTTCTTTTTTCTTTCTTTCTTTTTTTTTTTCACTATTAATGTTTTCTCTGTTTTGTCATTTTCTGGCTCTTTTCTTGCAATAGTTATTATAAGCTGCATTCTTTCTTGTATTTCTCCAAAGGATAGTGTCAGATCCTTAATTAATTTTACAAAGGTCATTTGGAAAAACCATTAAAAACATGCCAAGTAAAAAAGATTAGCACAACACAGGGAGAACACACTTTTATAAACATACACATTTATATATAGATAGGGTACTGTAACATACAGTTTTGACAAGTGTTTTCCTTGTGCACCTCATACATTATTAAAAATATGACTGTTCCATTTGTTTTTTCTAGGTGATCCCAGCTGACACATTCTAAAGGCATCAGCAGGTTACTCTTATTTGTAAACATTTTGTCCTTTTCTCAATATAAGAGGATCTGAGAATTAAATGAGTAATAGTTCCATAAAATAAAGTGAACTTTTGAAATAATTAACCTATATTTGTATTACTAACACATAAACATGGGTGTTAATTAGCCCATGATAAATGAATGTATCCATTTATACTTTTTAATTAAAAACTTAAACAGAATTGCAACATCCAGTTTTAGCTATAATAGAGTAACTCTTCTGCTATAATCAACTATTATACTGGAGAGAATGTATGAAGCAGTGTTCTGGGCATTGGCCCTCAGAAAGCACCAGACTTCCTGATCCTTGAGAGAAGAGAAGTTTTGAGGCAAGCCTTGGCTTTCTAACCTGGACGCAATATTCTGTCTGTAGAGCAGGGATGTGGAATGCTAGCAGGGAATCTCACTAACTGAGATTGACATTCAGGGGAGTTGAAGCAGCTGGGGTCTGCAGAGTAGAACACAGAACAGAGATATGCAGAAGGAAACCCAGAAGTCTGTATTGCTAGGTGAGCCTGAAAATAGAACAGAGATACTAGAACTGAAACGGAGATGACATTCAAACCAGGAAAGGCATTTAATACCTCATTATTAATTTGACAGCAAATTAAGATGCCCAAAGTCTATATATTAAGAATAAAGAACATTTACAACTGCCCCCAAAAGAGTAAAATAACCAGAAATAAACTTAACCAAAGAGGAGAAAATCTATACTCTGAAAACTAGAAAACATTGATGAAAGAAATTGAAGATAACACAAACAAATGAAAAGATATTCCATGCTCATGGATTGGAAGAATTAATATTGCTGAAATGTCCACATTACCCAAAGCAATCTACAGATTCAATGCAATTACTGTCAAAATACCAACAACATTTTTTGCAAAACTAAATTTTTTTTTCATCTTAAAATTTATAAAATTTATATGGAACCGCAGAAGATCCTGAATAGCCAAAGCATTCCTAAGAAAAACAAGTCTGTAGGTATCACAGTCCAGCAAGACACACCACAAAGCTGTAGTAATCAAAACAATATGGTATTGGTGCAAAGATAGATACATAGATTAATGGAACAGGATAGAATCCCCCAAAATAAACCCACATAAGGTCAATTAATCTATGACAGAGGAGGGAAGAATCTACAAAGACAAACATTATATGCAATGGAACAATGATACGAAAAATGGCCAACATTGTCATCAGAAACAATGGAGACTAGAAGTCGATGTAATGACATATTTAAATCGCTAAGGAAAGAATTCTGTACCTAACAAAAGTATCCTTCAAAAATTAAGGTTGGTATGAAGACATTTTCAGATGAAGCAAAGCTGAAAAAATATTTCTCCAGCAGACCAACACTATAAACAAACAAAGCTAGAGAATGTTCTTTAGGATGGAGGAAAATGTTGTAAGATGATTTACACAGGAGAATGGTGATATCCCAGAAATGGCAAATACAGAGGTAAATACTAAAGACACATTTGTCTAATAATATTCTTAAAATGTAACTATTTAAACAAAATAAAATGGCATTGTGAGGTGAGGTTGTAAACCATGTACTAATAAAAGACATGATAACAATAGCTCAAAGGATGAGGAGTGGGAGCTAGAATTATACTGTTATGAGTTTATTATTTATGAAGTGAGAGGTATGAAGTGGATAATGGGAATGTCAGGTGTGAAGTATGAAATTCTATAATATTGACTTTAAATAGACATGGACAATTTAAAAATCCATGCTATTAGTCCTAGATTAACTAGTAAAACAACCTCAAAGATGCAGAAATAATAGAAAGCGATGGAGAAAAGAAGGGGGAAAATGGAGAAAAGAAGATATAGTACTAAAAACATATGTATGTAACAGAAAAGTGGGCAAGGGAGGCTCAACAGAAAAACAAAGAAGCCAAAGGCACAAAGCAAAAAGTGAATAACAAGATGGGAGACAAACTCAACCATATAAATAATTGCATAAAATGTTCAAGACTAAATAATTAAATTAAAAAGCAGGGATTGTCAACCTAAATCAAAAGGCAAGACTCCACTGTATGCTGTCCACAAGAGATGCTTGGTAAACCTGAAGATGAAAGGACAGAAAAATATATACCATGGAAATGCAATACCTAAGAGAACTAGGGTGGTCACATTAATATCTCATATTAGAAATCTGAGAGTAAACTTTGAGACAAATATGAAAGGGGCAATTTATTAGGATGCTACAACAATCTTAAATATGCTCTTAATGACAGATTATTCATGAAATATCCTGAAACCATAAAACTAAAGATAGACAGGTGATGAGCTCTTTGGCGTTGCTCTTGATGATGACTTTTGGATTTGGTACCAAAAGCCAAGGAAACAAAACCAAAACAAACAAACAAAGAAAACGAAAACATACAAGTGGGATTACATTACATTAAAAACTTCTGTACAGCAAAGGAAACCACTAATGAAATGAAATGAAGATAATCTACCAAATGGGAGAAAATATTTACAAGTGATATATTTGATAGGAGATTATATCCAAAATATATAAATAACTTATAAAACTCAATACCCCCCAACAAAATCAGATTAAGAAATGGGCAGAGAATCTGAATAGACATCTCCCAAGGTAGATCTATAGATGGCCAGCAGGTACATAAAAAGACGCAAAGATGTTCAATATCACTAATCATCAAGAAAATGCAAAGAGATGAATCAAGAAGGATATATAAGATCTGAATGACACTATGAACCAGTTTGATCAAACTGACATTTACAAAACTCTTCACTTAAAAACAGCAACATACACTTTCCTTTCAAGGAAACACAGACTATTTGCAAGATAGATCATATGTTGGGTAATAAATTAGAATTTAGTCTATTTTAAAAGATTTAAATAATATAGCAGTGTTTCTCTGATTTAATGGAGAAAGATTAAATGTTTCAAGGGTTTCTCATCCCATCATTTTATATCCTAGAGGTCCTAGCCAATGCAACAAAACTTCTAGAAGAAAACATAGGAGAAATCTTTATAATTTTGTCCTTATACAGGACACAGAAATTACCTACTTTAAGAAAAAAAAATACATTGGATTTCAACAAAATTAAGCTTTTCTTGTCAAGTTGCCATTAGGAAAAAATAAAAGACAAGTTATAGAGAGAAGCCAACTGTAGTATCTATATCTAAAAAAGGGTGTGCATCCAGACTATATAGAGAACTTTTACAACTCACTAGTAAGAAGAAAACGGACTTTAAAAAAAAATTACAATACTTAGAAGTTTTATAAAAGGATATATGAAATGCCCAAGGAGTTCATAGAGAATCTTTAGTCGTCATGAATTTCAAATTAAAACTACATGTTACCTTGGGGAGAGTATGTGCTATGGTGAGAGCTATGAATTGTGTAAGATTGATGAATCACAGACCTGTACCCCTGAAACAAATAATACATTATATGTTAATTAAAAAAAAAAGAAAAAAAACCTACATGTTACCACTTCACGATCACTAATATGCCAAAATTAAAAACAAAACAAAAGAAAACAAAAACTAACACCACCAAGTGTTGATGAGGACTTAGAGGAAACTTTCATACATTGCTAGTAGGAGTATAAAATGGCACAACTGCTTTGAAAAACTAGCAGTTTTTTGTTAAATGAAATAGACAGTTATCAAAGACCCAGTGATTGTACTCCTATTATATAAGAATGAAAACATGTCCACAAAGAGACTACCACATGAGTGTTCATAGCAGCTCACTCACAACAGCCAAAAATTTGAAACATGCAAATATCCATCATTAGATGAAGTAATAAATAAATTGCAGTATGGTCACACAATGGCTTATTACTCAGTAACAGAAAAAGTGATGAATATCAAAATATTGTTCTGGGTGGAAGAAGCCAGGCACAAAAGAATAAATACTGTATTATGCCATATGTATGAAATTTTATAACAGGATTCCAATCTGTAGTGGTAGAAATCAGATAAGTGGTTGCCAGGAGTGAGTGAGTGAGTGCGTGCGTGTGTGTGTGTGTGTGTGTGTGTGTGTGTGCTGGAAACAGGGGATCAACTGCAAAGGATATGGGAGAATTTCAGGGGGTCATGCTAAGTGCTTTATATTTTACTTGCAGTGAGAGTTACATGAGTGCATATGTTTGTCAAAACTCATTAAATTAGAATATGTACATTTTATCGTATATAAATTATCCCTCAGCACTTTGATTTTAAAAGTAATAATATTGGACTCAGATATTCTGGATTTAGCCAGGGAGAATACAGAGTGTGTGGCAGCAAAGTGGCCAGTTACATCATTATCTGATTCAGGCATTAAAGTCTTCAAGGAGTACGGTGGTGTTTGCTATTCCTTTTATTTTTTAATTTTTTTCTTAAAAGTTTTTTTTAAATTTTTACTTTAAAATTTTTTTATTTAAATTCAATTTAGTTAACATATGATTAGTTTCAGGTGTAGAATTTAGTGATTCATCAGTTGCATAAAACACCCAGTGCTCATTACATCATGTGCCCAGTTACCCCATCCCTCCACCCACTACTCCAGCAGCCCTCAGTTTGTTTCCTAGAGCTAAGAGTGTCTTATGGTTTGCCTTCCTCTCTCTTTTTATCTTATTTTATTTGCCTTTTATCTTAAACATAGCATGCGGAGTTAGAGTGATGAGATGAGTACTTCTATGAAGGGAGTCTGTGGTGAGACATCATTCCTCCCTTGGTCTTACTAGCACCCTTATGCCCAGTCTGAAATCACTGGTTCATATGCTTATCTGGGCTAGTAATTTAAAAAAAAAAAAAAAAAGTTTTCAACCTCTCTTAAAGGCTTCATCCTGCTTGCTGTTTCCTTCATGCTGGCCCTAAATATTGAGAAGGGAAGGCAGAACTCTAGTATCTTCTTTTCTGAGTATTATGCTTCTACCCCTTCTCTCCATCTTCTGAATCATGGTTATTGACTCCTTCAGGATCTAATCAGGGGCAGGCCAGGGCTGGACAGCAGAGAAGAGCTTATTTCTCTGGTGTTGTCAAATGGTAGAAGTTGTTAGGTTTTTAAAAGCTGATCTCCTCTTTCATGGGACACTTTTATGCTTTCTGTGGACATACACTTTCATATCTTTCCCTTTGCCATGGTTCTCTCACTCTGTGCTGGTTTTTTACCAGTCCTTCATTATAAACAGACACTATGTGGTACCCTAATTTTGTCCTTTATTAATACATATAATATAATATAATATAATATAATATAATATAATATAATATAAGCCTGGATTACAGAGAAAGAAAGTAGCATAATTGAATGGAGAACATACATTAAGGAAGGAAAGGCCAAGAGAAATGATCATTATCCTAAGAGAATCAGCAACACAAAGAAAAGGAAAGAGGGAAGTAGAAAAGTAAAGTAATATTTCTAAAAATATGACAATTCTCCCAGTAAAAGATACTGTCAAACTGAGTTAGAAAGAAAACCCACAGCTTACAATAAGCATCCTTAAAGAAATATTGAACAGCTATGAATGAATTGATTCCAGAAAACAAAACAAAAATAAAACTGTCCCAAGAAGCAATGTCCACATCAGGCAAGTTAACATTGAAGTTTTAAACAGGTCTAAATAGTAAGAGAAGAACATTTTAGAATGAGAAAAGGTATAATTTATGAAAAAGATATAATATGACACAACTTATATGCATCAAAAGCACAACATATGAGTATAAAGCCTAACCTAACCTTGTTAGGTTTTATATATGTGACAGACATATACAAAATACAATAATAGAGGATATTCTCTCTGACCATAATCTAAGAATATTATAAATTAGTAATTCAAAAGTGATCTACTGGTGGCAAGAATTTAGAAAAATAGATTTTTAAAATAAATTGCTTATGGAAAGATGTATATAAATTTGTATATATGCAAACATATATATAAATATATATATTTACATATATATAAAAGTTTTTTGGAAAGCAACTAGACAGTATCTATTAATATTTAAAGTATGTCAACTTGTTGACCCAGCAAATCCATCCTGGAAATCCATCCACAGGAATAAAAAGACTAGTATGGAGGGATACAAGTAGATGGATTTTATAGTAGCATTCTTTTTGATAAGAATATAAAAATGAAGAAAAATGAATGTCATCAGTAAGGAATGGTCAAATAAATCATGCTACATTTGCAGTATAATATACTATTCAGCCATTCAACCTAATAAATTAGAGCTATAGTTATTGACTCAAAGGAATTCCATCAGACATTGTTGAGTGACAAAGGGTATAGGCAGGTATATGCAATATATAATCTCCTTTTTGTGTAACAGTGAAAAATACCTTTATCAATGTGTGTGTCCCTATGTTCACATATGTGTGGGCACGTATATATCTGGTTAAATGAGCATGGAGAAAAGAGAGTGGGTTATGGGGAGCAGGAGGAATGGAGAGGTGTTAGGGGAATGTGGATGGAAGATAAGAAGGAAGACCAAGGGAAAAATTCATTTTAAGTAAAATGTAGTTAGATATGTGTTTTATGACTCATAGATATGACCATGATTTCTTATTATATGAGGAAAAAAAAGTTGTGAACAGAAGTGTAGGCATAATTCTGTTTCAGTTAAAAGTCACTGCTTATCTGTATCTATCTATTTGCCTGTACATAAGAATGAAGGTCGAATTCATGTTTGTGGTTGAAAAGAGGAAGGAATGGCTATAAAATCTTCTTCACAAGGTCAAAGAGAAAGTGGCAAATGATTAGCTCTGAGTCTCAGTAGAGAAGGAAGACTCATGGAGGAGATTTTGAGTCTGGGTGGTTGGCAAGGTAGTGAAGAGGAATAGGAAATAAGGGGAAGGAATCCTTTAAGACGAATGAAGTTTGGTTCTGTTTGCATGTCTAGCCCTGGGGTGTTAGGAGGACTTCCAGGGTCATGGTTGGTTGCTCACCTGAATGGTGGTGGGAGGAAGTTCGAAAGAAAATCATGCAGAACCTCATGAGTTCTTTATTTATTTATCGTTTGTTTCTGTACACTTCATTTGACTATCTAGTATGGACAGATTTTGTAAGCTTATAAACAAAAAAAAAGAAACAATAAAGGAAAAACACTGATACTCATGATTATATAAGATTGAAAACCACATCTTGCATACACACACACACACACACACACACACACACACACACACACACACCTCTCAAAGAAATTAGAAGGCAGGACCCCTGGGTGGTTTGGTTAAGCATCTGCCTTAGGCTCAGGTCATGATCCCAGGGTCATGGGATGGAGTCCTGCATCAGGCTGCTTGCTCTGCAGGGAGCCTACTTCTCCATCTCCCTCTGCCTGCCTCTTCCCCTGCTTGTGCTCTTTCTCTTTCTCTCTCTGTCAAATAAATAAATAAATAAATCTTAAAAAAAAAAAGAAAGAAAGAAAAGAAAAAGAAGGAAATTAGAAGGCAAACTGCAAACAGAAAAATATTTTAAACCTGTGTGCCAGGCAAACAGTTAACATCTTTGATATGGAAAGATAAAAATCTTAAAGAAAATGTTAAATATTCTGACTGAAAACAACTGGGGAGATGGCAACTTACAACATAAAAAGCATATGTGCTCAGCAAACATAAAAGTTTTCACATTTTTTAGAATTATAGGATTGCAAGTTAAAATAGCAATGAAATGTTATAATTTTGTTTACCAAGAGGGACAAACTGAAAAATACACTGAGAGTCTGTTTTGGCAAGCATGTGGGTAAATTGGATACTCTCCTACATTGCTGACTGCAGACTGAATTTTGATAGTTCTTTTTGTAAATCCTAAGTGTTCGATTTAGTATTCCTGACCTCCTGATCTTACATACTCATTTGTGGAAATATGCACAGATGAAAATTAAGATTTTTTTGTGAAATTCGTTCAATATGATGTAAATATCCAACCAAAGGGGGCTGGTTAAGTAAAAACAAATGATGTACTATCCGACTTTGAGGAATATTTAATAATGAAACAATATAAGCGTAAGAAAGGATGAGCACTGCATGTACAGTATGATCAGAATTTGATAAGAATTGTATTATGTATACATTTATACAATGTACAGTAGATGTTACATAAGGCATATAATTATAGGAAGTGTACATTAATAATTATCTAATGTGTATGTATTTACTATATACATTTTTATAAGTTAGAAAATAGGTTTTGGAGCAGAGAACATTTTATGTAAGAACAAACACAATGTCTTTGAAAAGTCTTTGAGAAGACTATCTCTTTGGTCGGGACTTTATTGCCTGGACACACACAGCATTACCACATTTTAACATAAAGCAATATAAATTCCATTACATCAGCGATTGCTCCTGCAGGCAGGATTTCTAACTTGGTTTCTCAAAGATGTCTAAGCACTCATCCCCAGAAGCTGTACACACCATGAGAGAGAGGATCTGGGTGCACCTAATCTAATCACATGAACCTTTAATGGATGGAACTTTCTCAGGCTGGTAAGCAGAAGAGAAGGCAGGAAGAAAAACTGGAAAGATTCAAAGCATCAGGATGCATCCCATGGTTGTTGGCTTAAAGGAGAGTGCAAGGAAAGCATGAGAAGGAAATGAATTCTGCCAACAATCAGCAAGCTTGGAAGAGGATTCCAAGACCCAGATGAGACCTGCAGCCTTGACTGATATGTTGACTTTGGTTGGGTAAGACTTGGAAGAAGTGGAACCAGCTGGGCCATGTTTGCCTAGACTTCTGACCTGCAAAATACTTAAATGAATATTAAATCGTTAAGTTGGTGGAAATGTGTTCCAGCAGCAATAAAAAAAATGAATATATTATTCAACATTTAAAAAATATGTATAAGTAGAAATGGGGTATGGTTCTCACCTAAGATAAAGGAAGAGTTAAATGTGTGGACGTGGAGGTCAAATAAAACTGGGCTTAAATTTCAGATTTTTAGCTATCTGATTTGTGCAAGTTCTTTGATCTCTCGAATCTCAATTTCCAAGTCTGTCAAATGAGGTAATGCCGGCTCTTCTAACAGTTTGTTTTGTATGAGTGTATGTGTAGTAAACAATATAATACATATGAAGTTGAGCAAAAACACTAAAAATTCATTCTATTATTATTTCATATTTGTTATTCTACCTATCAGCTATGTGCTGTACATTTAAATTTTCACTCTTCTAAAAGAATGGTATATTTAAAATGTAACTTCATTTCCTTCCCTTCTCCTCTCTTTCTTATCTTGATTTTGGCCATATCAACCTCACTATGAATGAATTCTGTTTTAGAGCCAAGGAAGCTCTTTTAATAATTTATAGCACTTTCAATTCAATAGACTAAAGTACCAGACTTCTCACACAAGCGGCAACTGACCTGTCAGACTCTACCTGGAGAAGGACATTTGTTGGTATTTGCTTTCTGTTTGGCACCATCAACCAGGAGCAGAGTCAGAAAATACAATGAAACCATCAAAATGCATGAGTCACATAGACCTTGACTGGGGTGAAGAGGCTGGCTGGGTCATCTTTAGGGAGAAAAAGTTTTCTAAAACATGTAGACATGGAGACCAGGTCCTAAAACTTTTACACTATGGAAATCTCATTAAAAAAATGTCCCCAGGTGCAATTCTTAAGGGCCAGGGGATGATAATATTTAATCCTTGGAGGGGGAGAAGAGGACAAGCAGCAAAACTTTGGCTGCTTATGGTTAAAAAAAAAAAAAAAGATGTTGGGTCAACTTTATGAGACGGATTAATTGGTTGATTTATAATTTAAGAAACAGTATTGGGGCATCTAAGTGGCTCACTCATTTAAGCATCTGCCTTTGGCTCAGGTCATGTCCTGGGCCCGAGTTCAGCGTCAGGCTCTTTGCTCAGCAGGGCATCTGCTTCTCCTTCTCCCTCTGTTGCTCCCCCTGCTTGTGCTCTCTAGCTCTCTCTCACTCTCTCTATCTCTCAAATAATAATAATTTAAAAAAAAAAACAGTATTGTAAGTACAGTATTTCAGTCCCTGTTATATACTGCAGAAGAAGAAACAAAGATGAACAAGACACATTGCCTGAAATGAGGGTTTTTGGTTGTTGTTGTTTTTTGTTTTTTTATTTTGTTTTATTTTGCAGAGAGTTTTTGATCTAGACAGTGGTTTTCGACTGGGGATGTCTTGTCCCCCAGGGGACATTTGGTAATGCCTGGAGACATTTTTGGTTGTGAAAAATGTGGAGGGGGTGGAGAGGTGGAAGCTACTGCTGGCATCTAGTGGGTAGAGGCCAGAAATGCTGCTAAACATTTTACAAAACAGGGCAACCCCCATAACAAAGAATTATCCAGTCCCAAATATCAATAGTGCTGGGACTGTGAAACTGTGGTATAAAATAAATCATGCACGATATGGAAAAGATAGCTCAGGCGGAAAATACTGGGTACTGAGACAGAGAACAGAATTTTTTATACCTTGAGACTAAAAAGGGTGCAGAGGAGTCTCTTTGAAAACTTGGAAAAATAGCTGATAATGGAGAATCCCACCTGGATGTGGGTAAGAAAGCAGATTAGACACAGCTGCTGCTTGTAAATTGCATCCCTGTGGTGTGGTCATTGGTAGAGTTCTACTTGAAGTTCATACATTGAGTGAATTAAAATTGTGGAGGATAGAACATCTTAGAGCTTCCTTCTTATAATTCTTTATTTAGCCCCATTTGTCAGGCTTTATATAAACTCTTAGATTACAGTAGTATAAACTTACATATCCTCTGAAGTGAAAATCAGTAATATATTTTTTTCCACCTTTTGTTTTTAACCCTAGGAAGCATTTCTAATAAAATTGGTCCCTGCCCTATGGACTGTGATCTCAATCTCTTAAAAGAAGACCATGAATTACACAAGAAGGTAAGATGAAAGCTGTAAATGTTGGCTTTGGAAAGACCATGAAAACAGCAGCCCCTGATTATTAACTATGATTTCTTAAAATATATTTACAGGTAGAAAGTAATTTGGTCTTCAAAGCAGGTTTTGAAGTGTGGGGCATGCCAAAGCAGCTGACGTTTGTGAAATCAGTAATGCCAATAAATTTTTATTACATCCGAATCAGACTTCTTTAAGCTATTGAAGACTTTAGTTAATTTAATCAGTCTACAAGACTCTTTCCAGCTTGGGGACGGTGATTAGAAAATGTGCTGATTGTACTGTGTTTTATTTGGCATGATCATGGCTGCCATGAAGTCTGTCCAGAAACTGTCTTGATAAATTTATATAAATTACATAGCCTGGCTTTTCAAATCTCAGTTAAATTAATTTTACCAGCATTACTGGACCCAGTTTTTAGATATTCAGCCTTTTGCAAAATCCATATCGATGTAGAGCAAGTGGCTTTGGGTTTTAAGTATTCAAAAATATTGGGTTGGCTAGAAGGTTGAAGTGAAAGGATTGTCCTCCAATCCCTGCTTTTTCTCATACAAATTACTTGAATCATTAATTTTCCACTTTCCTGACTAAATAGACATAGGTTTATAGAACTAACCTTTTTTGGAAAAGATTTTTTAAGTTTATTTGAGAGAGAGAGAGAGAGACAGAGAGAGCGATAGCACGAGAAGGGGGGGCAGAGAGAGAAGTGGACTCCCTGATGAGCAGGGAGCCTATCATGGGGCTTAATCTCAGGACCCAGGACCATGACCTGAGCCAAAGGCAGACACTTAACTGACTGAGCCACCCAGGCACCCCTAGAACCAATATTTTGCCTTACACTCAAGACAGACTTTCAAGTCAGTCTTGTTCTCGTCTCTAAATAGCGGGCCACCATCTACTCAAATAAATGACTAAATTTTTAATGTCTGGATGACCACTACAGCATTCACAATTACTATGTTTCTATCACAGTTCATATTTAAAAAGGAAACTTAGGATTCAAAAGTTTAGTGAAATTTATAATGAGGACATTTGAGCTCAGTATTTACTGAGTGCTTGGATATGACTAGGTTCCGGGAAATGTTCTCAATCCTCTGCATTAAATAACTCATCTTGTTCTCACAGCCAACTAATGGGACAGACACTACCATTATCATCATTTTCCCTATTTTATAGGTGAGGCAAATAAGACATGGGAGATGGAGTGAGTTAGCCAAGATAATGTCAATAATAAGTGCGTAGCTGGGTTTTGAATCCAGACTGTTTCTAGACTCCATATTTGTATTCATCATGAATTAATACTTCAAAATATTTGTGAATTATTTTCTCCTTTAAGCTTGGTATACATGGTGTTCTACTTTTTGGATAGCATACTTGAATTTAAGGGCTAGGGTAAGGAAATGAACAACTTGCTAGGAAGGGGAAAAGCTCATGTCTTTTTTATACATATTACATATTAAGTACTATTATGTATTATGTACTTTTTTTTAAGGTTTATTTATTTATATCAGAGAGAGGGAGAAGGCCTGAGCAGGGGTAGAGGCCAAGAGAGAGGGAGAAAATCTTCAAGCAGACTCCCACTGAACACGAGTCCCAGTGTGGGCCTTGATCTCACAACCCTGATATCATGACTTGAGCCAAAATTAAGGGTCAGAAGTTTAACTGACAGGGCCAGCCAGACACCCCATGTATTACATACTTTTATGTACACTCTTTGGGACACTGAAGAAAGGGTATACAGACAAGACTCCCGGGGTATTGTGGATCTAATATTAGTCTTCTAAGTCCTTTTCTGACTTTTCATACTAATTGTTGAATTTAAATTTGGGGATTAGAAGAAAAGCTTAAATAGATAAGGGGAGAAAGAGTACAATCATCCAGAAAAGCTAATATTCTTCCCTATATTTTCTGGTTTTACATGTTCAATGAAGGAATTCATTTTCGTTTTATTTTTAATATTATATTTCAAAAATTGTGAGTCAGTTGCTTGGGATATTATGCTCTTCCCTGCGGGTCAGCCACGTTGGGATGGTGTCTTAACTGAATTGCTTCAGGAAGAAGTTTGTTCTTGTCGGGATTACGCCTTAGTGAAGCCATGCTGTGACAAGAGAGCCAGACACACACCCATCACCCAGAATCAAGTGACTGAGTGATGTGGACAAGGGCAGTTATACCACCTACCAAACCTCAATCTAAGACCCCCGACTCCAACTTAAGTGTTTTCCTTTTTCCCTCATCTTGACAAGCTTACTGGAGACTAATCTGGGTCTTCCATTGATAAGAAAGAACTAACCTAGGCAATTTCCAGGGTGGCTGTGGGCAAATGAGGTTAACATTCAACTTCACAAGGGATGCATCAGCTTTCCAAATAATATTTCCAAATAATACAGGACCAGAGAACAATCGAAATTTGTGGTTCCAAAAGGCCAGCAATGCTAGCTCTCCTCCAGAGCGCAGAAACAGAAGCCTGGGTAGGGGGTTGGTTCCTCAATGTATGTGAATTCTCTTTAGGTAAATTCTAGGCAACCAGGGATATCTTGTTTCTCCCTGGGCATTGCTAATGGAAAGCCTGTCTTGAAAAATTCTCTGGTACATGTATCATATACGAATTCAAGAAAGAGGAGAAAGGATTCTTGTTGGATGGCCTCAGGATTTAGACTGGTTAGGAGCTATGATTTTTTTTTTTTTTTAGATGCTAATAACAGCATGGGTGGAACTGAACATGATGTCATGTTTGTTTGCTTTGATAATTCAGATGCATCTGGTGTTTGTTGTTGTTATCTCTGGCTTGTAGTTCTGTGATCTTACGAACTGCAAGCCTCTTAGCAGAGTGCCTCCACCCCAAACCCTCCTTCACTGCCTTCTTAAAAAAAAAAAAATGAAAAACGGTGCACCTCATGGGGCAGGCATTAAAGCGTCCACCACTGCTCCCTTCTGTTCTTCCCAGGGCAGTTCAAACACATTTGTAATCCTTGGGATTCAGCCTTTTATCCACCATTTCCTTTCTCTAAGCCTCTCTCTTTTGATGAAACAATCCCCTGGCTCTTCGTCTGGCCAGATGGGCAGATGAACAGTGCTTCTTGGAGCTGCGCACAAAGACCCTGTAAGGAGTTTGGGGAAAAAACTCTGCTGCTAAGTGGAGATTTGTTGTTCTAATGCTTTTCCAATGCACTGGTGCGACTGGCCTGTGAACTTCAAGCTCCCTTTCTTTGCGCAAAGACTTACCCTCTCATTGGTCCCATCTTAGCGCTCTTCTCCGCTAGATGATTGGGCCATCAAAGGAATTCAGGGTAAAGGGCAAAACCTCTGAACAAAGAGATAGGGACCCTGGGCTTTGTTTCCTATCCTATAATGCAATTTAATGAGCTTATCATGTCATGAGTTGGACAACTTGAGATTTAATATATATCTTCCTATAATATTTTCTACTTAACTGCTTCATTGTAATGCTGTAATAAAAGCAAAAGAAAGAATATGAAGTGTTCTGTTGATCACCTGGGCTATATAGTGCATTGTGCCAGATACTAGTTATATCCTTAATATTCTAAAGCATTTTAAATGTTCTTCACCTCATGCCCAGAAGAATTTTATAGTTATTATCTCCATAGATTCTTGTCTCCACAAGAATCTCCACAAGATCTATGTAGGACAAATACTACCTCCATTTTTCAGATTAAAAAGCCACCTAGGTGGCTCAGTGGTTGAGCCTCTGCCTTCGGCTCGGGTCATGGTCTCAGGGTCCTGGGATTGAGCCCCAAGTCGGGCTCTCTGCTCAGCCGGGAGCCTGCTTCCCTTCCTCTCTCTCTGCCTGCCTCTCTGCCTACTTGT
>NW_019154132.1:9720182-9735130 GCF_002288905.1 Enhydra lutris kenyoni | reverse complement strand
GAACTAGAGGGTATCATGCTTAGCGAAATAAGTCAATTGGAGAAAGCAACTATCATATGATATTCCTGATATGAGGGAGAGGAGATGCAACATGGGGGGGTTAAGGTGGTAGGAGAAGAGTAAATGAAACAAGGTGGGATTGGGAGGGAGACAAACCATAAGTGACTCTTAATCTCACAAAACAAACTGAGGGTTGATGGGGGGAGGGGGGTTGGGAGAGGGGGGGTGGGATTATGGACATTGGGGAGGGTATGTGCTATGGTGACTGCTGTGAAGCGTGTAAACCTGGCGATTCACAGACCTGTACCCCTGGGGATAAAAATATATTATATGTTTATAAAAAATAAAATTAAAAAAAATAATAGTGAAAGCAAAAAAAAAATTATTGAGGTGTAATTGACATGGCATAGTATAATTAGGTTCAGGTGACAACATAGTGATTTGACATTTGCTATAGTCACCACAGCAAGTCTAGTCACCACTCACCATATGAAGTTGATACAACATTACTAACTATATTCCCCATGCTCTACATTAATCCCTACGACTTAGTTATTTTATAACTGAAAATTTATACTTTTTAATCCTTTTATCTATTTCAGTCACCACCACCCCCACACTGGCAACCTACCATCTGTTCTCTGTATCTATGAGTCTGGGTTTGGTTTTATTTTTTTGTTTGCTTTTTCTTTTTCTTTCTTTCTTTCTTTCTTTCTTTCTTTTTTTTTTTTTTTTTAGATTCAACCTGTAAGTGAAATGAATGCAGTATTTGTTTTTCTCTGTTTGATTTATTTCACTAAGCATAATACCATAAAGGTATTGTTGTTGCAAGTGGCAATGATTTCATTCTTTTTCGTGGCTGAGTCATATTCTGTTATATTTATATATATGTTATATATATGTGTAACTTCTTTATTCATTCATATATATATAGGTGAATATAATATATAATATATAAAATATTCTGTTATATTTATATATGTTATATATAACTTCTTTATTCATTCATATATATAATATATATGAATGTAACATGTAATATATTCATATATATGAATATATATATTCATATATATAATAAATATGAATGTAACATATAATATATATATAAGATATAAAGTAACATAATATATATGAATGTAACATTATATGTATATATTATATAATATACTTCTTTATTCATTCATCTTCTTTATTCATTGATCCATCGATGGACACTTAAGTTGTTTCCATATCTTTGCTATTATAAATAATGCTGCAATGAACATAGGGATGGAGATATCTTTTCAAATTTAGTGTTTTTGTTTTCTCCAGATACAAATCCAGTAGTTGAATTGCTAGATTATATGATACTTATTTATTTTATTAATTAATTAATTAATTTATTTATTTATAGTGAGGTAGAGAGACAGAGAGCAAGAGGTGGGGGTAGAGGCAGAAGGAGAGGGAGAGAGAGAGAGAGAGACTCTTAAGCAGTTTTCACACTCATTGTGGAGCCAGACACAGGGTTCTATCTCATATCTCTGAGATCATGACTTGAGCCAAACAGAAGAGTCAGACACTTAACTGACCAAGCCACCCCGTTCCCCAAATAACTTTATTTTTAATTTTTTGAAGAAGATTTTTTTGTATAGTGACTGCAGCAGTTTACATTCCCAATAGTGCATGAGGATTTACCTTTCTTCACATACTGCCAACACCTGTTTCTTGTTTTGTTTTGTTATTTTGAGAATTGTCATTCCTACAGGTATATGGTAAATCTTCTTGTGATGCATTTCCGTGTTGATGAATGATTTTGAGCATGTCTTCATGTCTGTCGCCCATCTCTATATATCTCTTTGGAAAAATCTCTATTCAGATCTGTTGCCCATCTTTTAATTGAATTTGTGCTGTTGTTATTGATTTATATAGATTCTTTTTATATTTTGGATTTAACCCTTTATCAGATATATAATTTACAAATATCTTCTTCCATTTAGTAGGTTGCTTTTTCATTTTGTTGTTTGTTTCCTTCTCTGTGCAGAAACATTTTTAGATTAAGGTGGTGTCATTTATTTATTTTTTCTCTGTTTCCCTTGTTTTTGGAGTCAGATCCAAAAAAGAAAACAAAAATTGCTAAGAACACTGTCAAGGCACTTATCATCTATGTTTTTTCTGGGAGTTTTAAGGTTTTAGATCTCCCTTTCAAGTCTTTAATCTACTTTGAGTTAATTTTTGCATGATGTAGGAAAGTGGTCATGTTTCCATCTTCTGCATGTAGTTATTCAATAATTTCATTATAAAGAGATCATTCTGTCCTCATCATATATTCTTGTCTCCATTTGTTGTAATTTAACTGACTACATATGTGTGCATTTATATCTGGGTTGTTTTGTTCTATTGATCCAAATGTCTGTTGTTATGGCAATACCATACTGTTTGACTTACTAAAGTTTGTAGTATACTTACTACCAGTATACTTACTACTTTACTTACTAAAGTTTGTAGTATACTTTAAAATCAGGGAGCATGATAACTTTGGCTTTGCTCTTTCTTCTCAAAATTGCTATAGATATCTGGGGTCCTTTGTGGTTATATGCAAATTTTAGAATTATTTGTTCTAGTTGTGTGAAAAATGTCATTAGAATTTTAACAGGGATTGCACTGAATCTATAAACTTTGGGTAGTATGGACATTTTAACAATATTTGTTCTTCCGATCTAGGAGCATGGAATATCTTTCCATTTATTTGTGTCATTTTTAATTTCTTTCATCAGTGTCTTATAGTTCATACTGTATCGTCAGTATATAGAAGTGTCTCTCTCTCTCTTTTGATGTGTCCAGACATTCTGTCTTTTGATTGGAGAAGTTAGTCCATTTACATTCAAAGTAATTATTGATAGGTATGTATTTGGTCCCATTTTGTTCATTATTTTCTGGCTGTACTTGTAGTTCTTCTCTATTCCTTTCTTCTCTTTCTCACTTCCTTTGTCATTTGATAACTTTCTGTAGTGTTAAGTTTAAATTCCTTTCTCATTTTCTTTTCTGTATTTATTGTAAGTTTTCACTTTGTTGTTATCAGGAGATTTACCTATTTCACACTAAGTATATAACACTTTATTTTGTTGATAGCAACCTAAATTTAAACATACTCGCAAACTCTACATTTTTATTGACTCCATCATTTTGTGTTTTTGTTGTCACTTTTAATATAGTTCATACAATTTCTTAATCAATTATTGTAATTTTAGTTAACTTTACTACTTCTGTCTTTTAATCTTCTTAGTTTTAGGAGTGATTAATCTATCTTTACCATATATTTACCTTTTCTAGTGATATTTTTACTTCCATATATTTTCTTGTTGTTAATTAGTGCCATTTCTTTTCAGCTTAAAGGAGTCCCTTTGACATTTCTGACAAGATCAATTTAGTTGTGATAACGTACTTTAGCTTTTGCTTATCTGAAAAACTTCATCACTTCTTCAAAACTGAATGATAATCTTCTAGGTAGAGTATTCTTGGATGGAAGTTTTTTTCCCTTGAGCACTTTGAATAGTCATGCCCTCCTTTCTAGCTTTCAAAGTTTTTACTGAAAAAATATCCTGATAGTTTTATGGAGTTGCCCTTGTAAATATCAATTTCGTTTTCTCTTGCTGCTTTTAAGATTCTCTCTTTATCTTTAACTTTGGTATTTTAATTATAATGTGTCTTTGTGTGGTTCTCTTTGGGTCCTTCTTATTTGGAAATTTTGGGATCCCTGGATCTGGGTGTTCGTTTCCTTCCCTCACTTAGGGAAGTTTTCAGTCATTATTTCTTTACATAAGTTTTCTTCCCCTTTCTTTCTCTCTTCCACTTCTGGGACCCCTATGTTGTGAATATTATTGTGCTTGATGTTGTCCAAGAGGTTCCTTAATTATACCAATTATTAAAAATTATGTCTTTCTTTTTGCTACTCCACCTGTGTGAATTCCATTGTTTCTTTTCCAGCTCCCTAACTCATTCTTCTAGTTCATCCAGTTTGCTGTTCAATCCCTTTAGTGTATTTTTCACTTCAGTTCAGCATTCTTTTTCTCTGTGAGTTTTGCTTGGTACTTTCCTGTTTCCTTTCATTGTTGAAGTTCTCACTGTGTTCATCCATTCTCCAGAGTTCAGTGAGCATCTTTATGACTATTACTTTGAATTCTTTGTCAGATGGGTTACTTATGTCTGCGTCATTAAGGTCTTTTACTGTGGTTTTTGTCTTGTTCTTTTGTTTAGAACACATTTCTCTGTTTCATTTTTTTGCTTGACTCTCTGTTTGTCCCTATGTATTGGTGAAATGGCTACCTCTCTCATTCTTGAAGGAATGGCCTTGTGTAGGTGATGATCCTTCTCACTCAACCTTGCCTAAGCTCTTAGTTATCTCCAGGATATGGTTACCTCCAATAAATTGCCTGATTTATTTTGATATGCCCCTACTGTTGAGGGTATGCGAGGACTTGTAAGTGAGATAATCTCATTTAGTACTTCTTCTCAGGCTAATTGGAAGCCAGACCCTCAGGCAACAGCTTTTAAAGTATGTAAATATATATAGTACTGTGGAACCACAGTCATAATCTCTGCTGGCCTCCAGACCAGGAGATATGGAGGTATTCCCTGGATAGCAGTTCCATAACATCAGGACCCCAGACAACTGTAGAACTCTGCTTTGGAGTTCTTATCAAGCTGTAGTGAGGCTAAGCTGGTGGGCAAGGGTGGTGTTCCATGTTTATTTTCCCTGAAGGTGCTTCCTTAGCCTCTATGTATGGGAAACCTAAAGTTTATCCTCCAAGCTGAAACTCCAGGCTAAGCTTCCTTTTTCACAGGAAGACCTGGGTGGTGTTTCAGTCTGCTGTCTGTGTAATGCCCTGGTGATGGTGGCCTGGCAAGAATAAACAGTAGTTAAATTAATGGCTGTCATAATTGGATTTTGTTCTTAAGGTAATCAAATCAGTCAATTTCATATTAAAAGAAGTAGCCTTGGGGAACCTGGTTGTCTCAGTCAGTTAAGTGTAGCACTCTTGGTTTTGGTTTAGGTCATGATCTCGGGACTGTGGGATTTGAGCCCTGCATCAGGCTCTGTACTTAGTGCAGAGTCTGCTTGTCCTTGTCCTTTTCTCTCTGCTCCTCCTCTGCTCTCTCTCTCTCTTTCTCTCAATTAAGTAAGTAAGTAAATAAATAAATAAATAAAAAGGGGGAAAAAAAAGAAGTAGCCTTGTTGACTTCACTAGAGATTTGATGACAGATCTTTTCCACTTAAGTTTCATTCTGTTTCTCCTGGTTACTGCAACCTCTGAATTCAAAGCAACATTTTGCAACTGCAAAATAGTTAACCCTGAAGTCGTGCTAAAACTTGTATGAGCTGGTATCAAAGAATGTCAGGTAACTGTCCTCTTACAAATGATAATTAAATACATTTGAGAAGAATATAAGGAAAAACAAAACAGGAAAAGTTTTAATAAAAGTGTTAGTTATTACTAATAAATGTAGCCATAACTAATATTTATGTTAGTTATGGCTACTTTCCTTTTTTCCATAAACTACTGATTTTCAAATGAATTTTTATTGGCAACATTTTGCAATAAAATCTTACAAAAGACCCTAATATATAAATCAATGGAAGTTGAACTGTTTTGGTGAATAAGGAAGGAAGAGCCCAAATAGGTTAACTGCTCCTACTCTCTACTCCTCATCATCATGGGGCTCCTAAAAATCCTTGGTTAAATGATAGGACTCAGTTTCTCCAATGAGACAATATGTTTGCTAGATACATCATAATAGGTCACATGATTCACTGAAGTTTACTAAATTAGCTCCCGCAGACATTGTATGGTCCTGAGTTTAAATATGTTGTTGAAAGTCACAAGCTATGGAACTAAGAAGCTGTTCGTGGCAAGGCTAGAATGAAGTTTCCTGCTGAAGCAGAGAGCAGAGAAGGAGAAAGACTGACTGAGTCCTAGTGGCCTTTGATTCCTCAGCTACTTCCCTCCTTCTCCATAGGCTGATTGTTCAAACTTTCTTTCAAATTCCTTTTTGCTGAAAGCAGTTTATAATGCATTTTCTTTACTTGAAACCAGTAGTTCTGACAATACAAATACCATGACCTTGTTTTTTTTTCTTTTTTTTTTAATTCCAACAAAATTTATAGAGGCTATTCCATGTGAAATAATGCGAAATTGAACATGACGGTCTGCCAGTAGAGACATGTTGATTCAGTGAGAGAACGTGGAATGTAAAACGATCATTTCAATACAAAAACCATGGCTAGCTATGCTTCTAGATGATCAATGATTCTACAAGTCATTCTGGAGAAAATGTCACTGAAACCAGGTAAACCTTTTATCTGATATCTGCTAATATACTTTATTGTTTTGTTTCCTTAATTTCTTGGATAAGGGAGAAAGTCTGATCGATCACTCAGTGAAGGAAAAATCAGCTGCTTGGAGAACTACAGAAGTTGAGGATTATGCAGAGGATTTATCTTACTTGGAGGAACTGGAAAAGCACAGATTTTCAGTTTGGTAAGTAACTTAGCCTGTCTTTCTATCTTCACATGTAAATCATTGGATTAAACAAATCCTTATTCATCATATTCTTTTACTATTCATTTACTCATCAACTATTGATTGCATGTCTATTACAGGCTTTATGATATGTACCCTGACTTGGGAAAGCTCATAGTCCAATAAAGTATATGGATGCTTAAAAACATCAATGTAATATGATAGTGATATTTTAAAAAAATGCATAAAGTGCTACACACGCAGAGAAGTTGATGGCCAAGTTTCCTTGAAAATGGAGACATGTTCTCATAAAAAGTTTGAGCCAAATCTTGGGGAGAGGAATGCTGTGGAAAAGTGGTGACAGTGTATTGTGGGTAGCATCTGGAGTTGGAGTTGGAAATGTGCTGTAAACCTTAGTTCTCTTAAGATTCAAGCAGATGATAGTTATTGCTCTCTTTACCTGCTGGTGTATATACAGGTGTATCTGTCTCTGCAAGCATACATATAATAAATATTAAAAAAATGCATAAAAGAGTGAGAAATGGAGCCTCTTAGAAGTAATGATTATAAGATTGTGCCATGGTGGGATTCATCAGGGATGGGGAAATGAACACCAGTAAGTGACAGTGTGACACATGGAGTAACCCAGGAAAGAAGAGATCAAGGAGCTATATTCAAAGTCATCCATTCCACAGCACTGCCTCCCTGCCTACCTCAAGATCCTTGCTCTGAATGGTTTCCCCAATGAGCAATTACCAACCTTGTGACTTAGTCCCAAACATGTTCTCTTATTCATTCTTCCATCCCAGAACCACCACTGGGAAGAGATAGTATCAGCTTAAATTTCATTTATCCAGTCACAGTTTTAATAAGTTCTACTGGCTTTAGGTAAATTTCAAAGTAAATATTTTTCACCAATGCTTTCCTGAAGCAACTGAAATGGGGCTCCAGGCTAACTAATGAGTTACGCTCTGAATCAAGAGATGGAAGCCTGTGCTTCAGAAATATCATGTAGGAATGGGAGCCAAGAAGCCCAGAAGATGAAAAATATGCATACTTCTTCTAGAAAGAAAAATAATATACAAGAAATGCTCTAAGTCTAGACTAGGGATTGGCAAGTACAGGTCCCAAGAAAATTCTGTTCTCCATCTGTTTTTTGTAAAAAAACAAAAACGAAAACAAACAAACAAAAAAACTGGAACTGAGGCTTAGCAGTTTGGTTACATATTATCTTTGACTGTTTTTCTGTACAATAACAGAATTGAGCAGTTGACCCAAAAAGTCTAAAATATTTACTATCTAGCTCTTTACCAAAAAAGTTTTTCACTCTTGCTCTACACTGACATAAATATTTCTCTGTTGTTCACTCATGACATGCACATAATTTTTTAGACATTTTTATGGTTGGGATGCCTGGGTGACTCAGTTGGTTAAGCTCCTAATTCTGGCTTGAGTCATGATCTTGGGGTCTTGGGATCGAGCCCCGCATTGGGCTCAGCAGGGAGTTTACTTTCCCTCTCCCCTTATCCCTGGTCGTGCTCTCTTTCTCTGTCTCAAATGGGTAAATAAAATCTTTTTATAAAAAAAAAGGTATTTTGGGGCACCTGGGTGGCTCAGAGGGTTAAGCCTCTGCCTTTGGCTCAGGTTATGATCTCAGGGTCCTGGGATCAAGCCCCACATCGGGCTCTCTGCTCAGCAGGGAGCCTGCTTCCCCCTCTCTCTCTCTGACTGCCTCTCTGCCTACTTGTGATCTTTGTCTGTCAAATAAATAAATAAAGTCTTTTTTTAAAAATGTATTTTTAATGCTTACTGCTTTTATCAGGTTGGGGCTCCTTATGTGTTTTGTTTATCTATTACTGCATAATGAATCTCTGAAGACTGAGTGTCTTGAAACACCAGCCTTTTTATTTGTTCACAGTTCTGTGGGTTGAGAATTCAGGCAAGGACACATCATGGAAGGCTTGTCTCTGCTCCACCATGTTCTGGGGCTTTAGCAAGGTGGCTCCGGTGGTTGGGGTCTGGCTTGAATACTTCTGTTGGGACCATGTGTCTGCGATCTTGGTTCCTGCTCTCACTGTGGTCCTCATTTTCCACATGGGTCTCTCTCTGCTGATGTTTGGGCTTCTTATCAGCATGGTGCCTGGGGTCCAAGTAGCATCTTTCCAAGCACAGAAGGTAGAAAGTACAGATATCTCAAGGTCAAGCCTTCAAAGTTACATGGCAACTCCCACTGTATTCTATTGGTCAAAACAAGCCACAGGGTCAGGCAAAGGAGGAATAGATTCTGCTTCTTGATGTGAGAGCAGAAAGGCAGCATTACAAAACAGCATGCTGGGTTGGAAGATATCGTGTGGCCATCTTTGGAGACATAACCTACCATGTTTTGCTTTATTCATTTCTGAGTACACAGCTCCTAGCGTAGGGCTTAGCAGATATTTGTTGAATATAACAAACAAATTAATAGAAATGAAAGGACGTAGGTGTTATGGATAAACCTGAGGATGGGTTCCAGTTTTGCCGCTGCTTGTAACTGTAAACAATTTGCTTACCCTCTTGGAAGCTATTTTATCCTGTATGAAACTGGGATAATAATACCTGTTCTTGGATACTGTGGTTCTTGTGGAAGTTCAAAGATTATATATAACAATCTAACATGTAGATTTTTCATAAAGGCAATTAATATTATTAACATTAATAATAATAAAATGTGAAGAAAATGTCTTTTCCAAAGGTTAAGATTGAGGCCAAAGGTGATACTGGCAAGATTTCTCATTTCTCACATCTGTCTTTCTTTCTGGCCTTCATACACACCGAGCTCTTTATCACATCAGGGACCTCACTGTTGATGCTTCCTGTATCTGGAATGTTCTCTTCATTCTTAATAGTATAGTTAGTGGCACACACTGCAGGCCTCAGCATCAACTTTGCCTCCTCAGAGAGGGCTTTCCTGACTACCCTACGGAAAGAGGTACCCACCCCTCCTCTAATGATTTACTTCCTTATCACTTTGTTTTCGTCTTTAAAGTACTCATACCAGGGCACCTGGGTGACCCAGTGGGTTAAGCCTCTGCCTTCGGCTCAGGTCATGATCTCAGGGTGCTGGGATCGAGTCCCTCGTCGGGCTCTCTACTCAGCAGGAAATCTGCTCCCCACTCCCCCACCTGCCTTTCTGCCTACTTGTGATCTCTCTCTGTCAAATAAATAAATAAGATCTTTTTAAAAAAATTTAAAAAGGACTCATCCCAGTTTAAATTAATCTTTTAGAGTTATTTCATTTATTTATGATTTATGATTAATGTCTTTTTCACTAAATGGAAGCTGTAGTCAGGAAGGAATCTCTCTTACCTGGTCACTCCTGGGTCTCTAGGCCCTGGTTCTAGAATGCCTGGCTTATAACAGGCAATCAAATATTTACTGAATGAGGGAAGAAAAGGATAAATGAGTGATCTGTCAGCTTCCCCCTCTCTCCCACCACCCTTGGTTGTCATACCTATTTATTTACTTTCAGTCTCTCCCTTCTTTGAAATCACTACCATTAAAAAAGAAAGAAGTAATATGGGATAATTAACCACTATGAACATTTCTTTTTAAACCAGGATTGAGGATATGGGAGCTGCCGAGACTTCTATAAACTTGTGTTTTAACTGGTCTGAGATACAATCTGAACAATTTCCTTGATGTTTTATTAGAGCTGGTAAATCATTTATTGGGGCAGCCTTTACCTAAATCCTCTCCAAATCCCCATAAAATGCATTTAACACAGAATACTGTACGACCCAGCTTCAAAGATATATGTGACATTGTGGGAGAAGTATTTGCTTCAGTGTAGCAAGTTTGAATGTATGCATTTTCTTTCTCTGTTTCCTATATGACCTATCTCACCACATTTCTGTCTTTCCCCTGTTCCTCATTGTAACACGCTGATTTGGGTAAATTTGGTAGATTGCTAAGGCTTCAGTCAATCACAGCTTCCAATATTTTAAAAAGATGTATAGGACCTTTAGCTAGTCAAATGTAAGTTTATTTTGTTTGAAACTGTCAACATATTTTTTTAAAGTTTCCAAAATGTTAAACTGCTAAATTTTCTCAACCAGATACATGCTGGTGTGATGGGATGACTGTCATTTGCTTATATTTTGAGATAACATGATCTATCTAATGTATCCCTCCATACTTTTGTAATATAAGATTTATTTCCAGCATCAATCATTTGGATGCACAGTGGTTGGTTCTGTTCTATGCTCCCATAACACCCTGCACATTTTCTTTGTGCCCCTTGGCCCATGGTGAGGTGTTCCATAGTCCCTTTCTTTCATTAGACTGGACACTTAATAAATTTCACAGGGGTAGAAATTAAGTCTCATGTTCTTTCTGGTCTGATCACAATGATTGATAAATTACAAATACTTTAATAAACATTTATTGAATTAATACATGAAAAATAAGAGGAAATAAGAATATTGGCATTCCTGGGGCACCTGGGTGGCTCAGTTGGTTAAGTGTCAGAATCTTGGTTTTGGCTCAGGCCATGATCTCAGGGTCGTGAGACTGAGTTGCAAGTCTGGCTCTATGCTCAGTGCAGGGAGTGTGCTTGAGATTCTCTCCTCCTCCCTCTGCCCCTACCCCCCTCCCTTGAGCATAAGAGCTCTCAAGTGTGCTCTGTCTGTCTCTCTCTAAAATAATTAAATCAGTCTTTAAAAAAAGAAAGAAAGAAATGATGTTAGAAATTACAAGTACAATTGAGACTGTGTTGGGATACAATTACATACATCCATGAGAACATGCATTTCTGTTCAGTTCAAAAAATATATTGTCCACTAGGAGCTTTATTTTTCACTTCATTTCAATTAATTAATTTTTTAATTTATTGATTTATTTTGAGAGAAAGGGAGAGAGAGATAGCATGAATGGGAAGGAGAGGCAGAGGGAGAGAAAGAAACTTAAGCAGGTTCCATGCCCAGTGCAGAGCCCAAGATGGGGTTCAATCTCGGGGCCCGGAGATCATGACCTGAGCCAACATCAAGAATCTCAAGAGTCGGAGGCTTAAGTGACCAAGCCCCACAGGCTCCCCTGGGAGCTTTTTTTTGAAATTTATTTTCCTATGAGGGAAAAGATTTCAATGAGAAAGTTTACAATGTCCATTCAGTTAATTACATAAATGACCACTCATCTGCCTGTGTAGACAGAGCAGTGGAATCTCATTGCCTATGGAGTGAACCAGATTTCCCTGGGTCCTAATGGTTCCCTACCTTAATCTCAGCATAGTAACTTCTTCACAGAAGTAAATCAGATTATGTGTTAAATTCCCCTGGAAGTTAGTGCTAACGACTGCTTCAAGGCAGTGGTTGGAAGAAGTTAACATAGTTTTCAGAGGTACCTGACTCCCAACTGGGGAGAAGGTTCTGTAACAAGACAATCTAAAAATGTTTCCATTACTATTCAAATACAACTAGGTGGGTAAGTGACCAGAGAATCACATACTTTTAGAGCAGGAAGGGGGCTTGGGGATTATTTAGTTCAGCCCTGTCTGTTTATACAAGTATAAAGCTGAGACCTAGAGATGTTAAGTGACTTGCCTTAGGTCATGCAGCTCGTAAGTAATGGAAATGGGACTAGAACCCACTTCCTTTCCACCTTAATCCACTCCCAATTATAAAACATAAATTCTCCCTAGGACTCTGCCAGTCGTTTTATAGTTTCCTGTTTTTATCAATGGCATGGTGCTGTGATATTCATCAGTACTTTGAATAGAAAGTGCTAATTCCTTGGAAAATACATATAATGGATTAATGTCAGTTTTCTTCTGCCATGGGGTGTTGGAGAGAGGGCGGATACTTCCGTGTGTGTAAAATGCACATGCGGCTCTGGCCACACAGGGTGTTCTCATCCAGTCGTTTATGTGGCTGACCTGAGTTTGTGGCTTAGGGAGGGTATGAGTTAACAGTAAACATCACAACAGGAAAGTTATTCTTTAATAAAAGTGATACACTTCCCTTTTTTATAACACACATGTGATTTGATGTTGAAATAAAATGCAGATGCTACTTTGATTGGCGTATTCCCTATTGTGCTTTTCCAAAACACCTTCACATATGGTCTGCCTCATTCCTGAGAAATGACTTGTTGTTTATGTCATACAAACAGAACAGATTGATTTTACAGTGAGTAAGGAGGATGATGAATTGTACGTTGGAGAGAAATCCTTGTCTTGGCAATCTAAACACTTGAAAATAAATGTTGCCTTTTGGAAAAGGCTCTTATGATACACCCATGATCCCTGCCTTTCATGCCCCCTTTCTGGGGTTAAATGGATACACACATGCAGTGTCAGCAGATAGAAAAGGTAGTTACAATAACCTCAAGATATAATTGTTCTTTTCACCATTTAAACATACCTGGGAGACCTAACAGGTCAAGAAATGGTAGCGTTGTCCCAAAGTACCAGCTCCAAACATCTATTTTCAGTGTTGTATCTGTCCTATGACCAGAATAAAACATTTTGCATCTTGGTAAGAGAGTAGTATTATTTCTTTATCAGACAAGTTCATTTTATTTTATTTTATTTTATTTTTAAATATTTTATTTATTTATTCGACAGACAGAGATCATAAGCAGGCAGAGAAGTAGGCAGAGAGATAGGAGGAAGCAGGCTCCCTGCTGAGCAGAGAGCCCGATGTGGGGCTCAATCCCAGGACCCTGGGATCATGACCTGAGCCGAAGGCAGAGGCTTTAACCCACTGAGCCACCCAGGCGCCCCCAAGTTCATTTTAAATATGAAATTTTTACCAGAAGCTTCCTTAGAGGTCTCCAACTTTTATCCCATTAGGATTATCCTGCACAAGACACTGAAAGTGATGTTATGTGCTCACTTCTCTGACAAGAGGTTAGCCATGTCCATTTTTGCAGAATTTTACAGTTTATAAATCCCTTAATCTTATTCCTGTATTTTTTTAAAAATATGGTGCTCAAAACAGCCTTGTGAGATAATATTATGCACCCCACTTTACGAATTATATAAGGGCAAGTCCAAGAAGCTCAGGAAGTTTACTTACCAACAATCAGCTAGCTGGTCTGGACGCTTTCCTTTCCTGTTCTCTTTCCACTATGGCCTCTTCTCTGGCATGTTTCTACTATGGTACTTCCTGGCTAGCCTCCACGTCACATGAGAATTTTGCTTTGTGTATTTTTCAGCTTTTACTGTTTTAAGTTATACCTTACTGGAGTGTCCCTCGGAGGTGGGTGAATGGGAGGTGAAGATAAAATGCTGTGGAGAAGGGGGTTACTAAGTAAGTCAATTCTAGAATGACCCAGCATAGCCAGTCCCTGTGGAGGTACATTCCTGATAGTGATTTATCAACAATCCACATACAATTAGGTACTTTTTGACTGATGTCTTCATCTTATGAGGTATGGCTAAAGCATGATCGTCTATTCCTACCCAGAAGGAACAAATCTTACTGGCTAAGAATATAGGTTCTGAAGCCATAATACCTAAACTCAAGGAAATCAGTCTTATAAATTAGGCTGAGCAAGATTGAGCAAACCTTGACATGTTTCTCAAACTTTTTGTACCTCGGTTTCTGTGAAAATAGTTACATTTTCCCTGTTATCTCAAAGTAGCTGTTTCTATGAAAGCTTTTGTAAGTTGAAATGGAACAAATCGAAAATGCAAATGCCATTAATTTATATGGACTCATCTTTAAGCATTCCCAAAAGCCGAAAATTACCTCTTTTAGGCTTTTCTGATACCTTCAGACACATCTTGCTAACGGATGCACAAAATAAATTGAGAGGAAGCACAGATGCTCACAGCCCCAGTTCAAAGCCATGGTGGCTTGAGGATGAGATGCTGAATATAGCTCCTGGGGAAAGAGCTTGGTGGTACCATCCTTGCTGCTCTGGGAAGGCCTTGCCTCCACTAATGGCTCCCTGCAAAACAAATGCTGAATGCTATTTTCAATTTTCCCTTTTTTCATGAAAGTAAAAATGCTCTTTGGATTTCTTTTGGTTTGCAAAAACAGGACCTAACGTAGGTCTTTAGTAAATGCAAAGTAGCATAACTTGAACTTTCAAATAGTAGGTGATACCTGAGTCTGTAAGATAGAGGATTTGCTTTATTTTAGTGACTTCAAATACATATGTAAAACAAACAACCAACCAAAACAAAACGGAACAGTGTAAATGCTCGGAGAACATAGTAAATGCTCAATAAATGTTAGCTGCTGTTACTGAGGTTCCCTTCTCTCTTCTATCCTTATGCTTTCCAACCCGTATTTAAACTATTCAAATAATGACCTATGTAGGGAAATTAAATATTTGCTAGCAACTAAAAGACCTGCGATGGGAAAACAAAATGTTCAGGGTAGAAAAAAGATACCAGAGGAGTAAACATGTTTGTTTTCCATTGCTGCATCACAAATGACTCAAACTTAGCAGCTTAAAATAATA
>NW_019154132.1:9654206-9720172 GCF_002288905.1 Enhydra lutris kenyoni | reverse complement strand
CTTTCTTTCTTTCTTTCTTTCTTTCTTTCTTTCTTTCTTTCTTTCTTTCTTTTTTAACCCCACAGTTTCTGTGAATTAGGAATTTAGGCACAGCTTTGTCCTCAGCCAAATATCTTATGAAGCCATACTGAAGGTGTTAGCTGGGCTGCATTTTCATCTGGAGGCTTAAGAGGGGAAGAATTCCCTTCATGTTCCTTCAGATTGTTGCAGAACTTATTTCTGTGTGGCTGTATGAGGCCAGCCTTGACTTTTTATGGACCACAGTTCCTAGAGGAGGCCTGTAGGCCCATGCAGTGGGGACTTCTAAACCCACAAGGGGAGTCTTTCATCTCAAGGAAACCCTTAAGGTTTTTACCTGATTAAATCAAGACCTCCCAGGATAAATACATTTGATTAACTCAAATCACCTACTTGAGATCTAATTACTTCTGCAAAACCCCTCCACTTTTGTCATTTTCTACTGGCCAGAAGCAAGGATTTGGTGACTTCTGCACTTTAGGAGAGGACTGTACAGAGCATGAACACCAACAGGCCAGAATTGTGGGGGCCTGCTCATGATGTTCTCATCTGTCTGTGCGTATAGGAAGATGATAGGATGGGCTGTGGCTCTTTGTAGTACTGGGCAACTGTTTCTCTACTAGCAATTCAATGAAGAACCATATATGGAAGATTCCAGTCCAGTTTGCCTTTTAGTTCATAGCTGTGTCTACTTCTTTCCTAAGTATGGTCCTGATGCTGAGAAGACCCACACTTATGTCCATGAGTGGTTCCCAGTGGCCCACTAGGCTGAATATGCTCCCTTCTTCCTTTCAGAAGACTTTTTGGATCTTTATGCCTTGATAATGGACACTGAGACATCCTTTCCCCCTCTGGCCCATCTTCTGCCTGTACCCATAGTTTCTTCTATAGATTGGTTTTAGTTATATTTTTATGAATAGTGTTTTCTTTTGATTTTAAGTTTCATGTCTACTTTTTATAGTGCTGTTGGTGCTCAATTAACTCATTGTAAAGGCTAAAGACTACTCACTAAACAGAATTTCTCTTTTTTCCTTTAAAAGTATATATACATAAGAAACCTCCATAAATGGTATTATTTCCTGGACTCCATAGTTCACTAGATTCCTAGACTGATAAGAAAGACCATATCACCTTTTTCTTTATCTACATCTACCTAAGTAAAATTGCAAAACAAAATTTACTTACCATCAACATCTTCTAGGATACTTTAAGGCTTTGTCCTTTCTAACTTCCCTTCATATAAAAGCAGTTATGTGTTGTGGGGGGCACTGTTGGTTGCCGCCAGCAGCCAGTCCTCTTGCCTGTCTTTCTAACTGGTATTCCTGCCTCCAAAGACTGAAATGGTGGACACTTGCCCAATCTGTCATGCACTCTGGTGGTGATGGACCCACTTCTAGCCACTGAGAGGTAAGAAGCTTGCAGCTTGGGCTTTCTTCCATTGAAGAGAGAAGCAAGTAAGAAAGGGAACCCCTTTTTACCACACTCTCATTTCTTCCCACTGGGGCTGTTGCTGTGTGGCTGTGATGCTAGAAGCCTCTGGAGACATTTCACAGCAGGAAGAAGAAAATGGGAAAGAAACCAACCTTGCACCCTGTTATTTTGAGCCATTGCTTATGACCTTCTTTTACCTGTCGCAAGGTTTTTGCATGAGGCAATTAAATGCAGTTATTTCTCAATACTCTTGGATGAACATTCTGTTGTTCATAGCTGAAAGCAATCTTACCGAGACAATGAATCTGTCTGAATGTGGTTCTGATACACTGAGGAGCAGGTGTTCTTTCTTTCACTTACTATTTATCAGCTTTACATGGTGCCCTAAATTGTGGACACATAGTATTAGAATCCTTTCCTATTGCCTGGGATCCACCAAAGCATAGTGTGTAACTAGTTGCTTTTTAGCTCAGTACAATTTGGAAAATGGGCACAGCATGGTGCAGGAGAGTCTTCTCTGTGGTTACCACATTGATTCAGTTGGGAAAGTGGAGAATGAGGTGAGTAGAATTAATTTACCCAACTATCTGGAAACCTAACATGACATCAGTGATAAGATTTAAATATCTAGGAGTTTTGGATTATAAGTCAGTCCAAATTCAAGCTGCTTGATTTAAATGATGGAAGGACAAAGCTGGGCATGAAGCAATGCAGGCATTTATTTGATGCAAAAACTCAAATGACCAGTAAAATAGATAATGTTCTGTTGTAATCATTTGCAAGCAGCATCAAGAAAACA
This sequence comes from Enhydra lutris kenyoni, assembly GCF_002288905.1. NCBI lineage: Eukaryota > Metazoa > Chordata > Mammalia > Carnivora > Mustelidae > Enhydra > Enhydra lutris. The sequence continues at coordinate 9,717,924 of NW_019154132.1, read as the reverse complement.
ATTGAGTAGGTGTATTTTGAGTTCAGGCATTGTAAATTCTCTCACTCTCATATACTTTATGTCTTCTTTAATAAACTGGAGAATTACAGGCCAGCTTCATCGGTGACGGTAGGTGGTCATTCATTTCACAATCCACTAATCTTCATGATTATTCAGTATTTTATGTTACCTAAACTGCTTTGGACTTTGTCTCACTCGAATTGCAATATGGCAATAGCTTATATGATTTCGGAATCATTAATTCAATTGGTGTTCTTAGTATACAGGAGTTATACTCTTACCTCTCCCAAAATGAACAAGATCTCAAGGGTCCTAAATATGCTGATGGCATATAAAATGTTTGAAATATATATCAGTAGTCTGTTGACCTAGTGTGTCTTGTTGAAAATATGCAGAGTCCAGGGAAAATTCCTAGGAAGGAAAAAATTGATATCAATTATGTCTAATTTTACCTTAAAGACAGAAATGTGTATCTACCTGAAACTTATTTCTACCTTAACAACTGAATTCTAACATCACATGGAACAAATAATGATAATAAACAGGTTATTTAATATTTTAAGGTTTTTGTTTGTTTGTTTCTCTTTGTATGATGTTTTACAGGGATTTTGCAGGAATGTATTATAAGGACTCCTAATACTATATTCTATCTCTTTGCTTCATCTTTCTGTTGTAGCCCTCCCTACTTAAAATTTGATGCTTGTTGATAGCTTTCTGCTGAATTGTCGTAAAATATATGTTAATACTTATAGGGATGGGCCACTTACTGTATTATAAGGCCATTCAATTAATTTTGGACATTTTGACAATGAAAAACTATTTCCTAATATTGAGTAAATTCCATATCCCTATATTTTAAATTATTAGTACCAGGTTGATTCATTAAGACCCCAAGTGAAAACCCAATCTACTTATTGCTCTGTTTGTTTATCTTCTATCATCTATCTATCAACCATCCATCTATCTATCTATCTATCTATCTATCTATCTATCATCATCTATCTATCTATTTCTCTTTGCATCTCTCTATCGCAGGATTTAAAGATTTGTTAGATATCATTTAGATCAATTATTTTTCAGGTTATCACATTTTGGTTCAGTATCCCTCCCCATCTTCTTAGCTAATCACCCCTGATAGTTATGAGAAACTTACCACTAAGTGAATAAAGCTCTGCATAAGTGCTTTGGAACAGCTCAAGGATGGGTATAGATGTAGTTTATATCTCTTAGGAGTGCAAAGAACAAGCAGAGTATACACTTTTCATTCATGGACTAAACAATTATCATGGCTTAGTCTACTTGTGGATTTGGTAGACACTAGTCTGCTCTCTGATACTTCGCTCTCTTCTTCCAGATACATGGAAGACTACATTCTCTGGTTTTCCTGTAGTTGAGCAAGTTCCTTTGAATTATTCTGGCAAACAAGTTAGGAGCAGAAAGGGTGTAGGTCCTTCTTGTGCAAAGCACTGAATTGTTAGTGTGAGTTCTGATCCTCTGTCCTGCATGGTGGTGGTGGAGGGGCCCTTGTATGTAGATGACAGGATGAACAGATCAAAGCAGCTTGGACCAGAGAGTTTTCATATGGAAGAAAACCAGACTGAAGCATCCTCCTGTAGCAAACCTTTCATGAATGAGAAATAAACTTGGCTGTGTTAAGACATGGAGATATGGAAGCTGCTACCACAGTCTGAGGTAGTCTACGTGAATAATGCAGTGGGCAACTCTAAAGGTCTGCATCCACTAGAAACATAAATATATTTTTAAAATTTAATTAAATTTAATTCTTTTCAGTGTTCCAAAATTCATTGTTTATGCGCCATATCCAGTGCTCCATGCAATACGTACCCTCCACAATGCTCACCACCAGGCTCACCTCAACCCCTACCTCCCTCCCCTCCAAAACCCTCAATTTGTCTCTCAGAGTCCACAGTCTCTCATTGTTTGTCTCCCCCTCCAATTTCCCCCAACTCCCTTCTCCTCTCCATCTCCCCATGTCCTCCCTGTTATGCTCCACAAGTAAGTGAAACCATATGATACTTGACTCTCTCTGCTTGACTTATTTCACTCAGTGTAATCTCTTCCAGTCTCATCCGTGTTGATGTAAAAGTTGGGTATTCATCCTTTCTGATGGAGGTACAATACTCCATTGTATAAATGGACCATATCTTCTTTATCCATCTTCTTTATCCATATCTTCTTTACCCCAAGAGGGCATCTTGGTTGTTTCCACAGTTTGGCGACTGTGGCCATTGCTGCTATCAACATAGGGGTACAGTTGGCCCTTCGTTTCACTACATCCGTATCTTTGGGGTAAATACCAAGTAGTGCAATTGCAGGGTCATAAGGTAGCTCTATTTTTAGTTTCTTAAGGAATCTCCACACTGTTTTCCAAAGTGACTGCACCAACTTGCACTCCCACCAACAGTGTAAGAGGGTTCCCCTTTCTCCACATCCTCTCTAACACATGTTGTTTACTGTCTTGTTGATTTTGGCCATTCTAACTGGTGTAAGGTAGTGTCTCAATGTGGTTTTGATTTGAATCTCCCTGATGGCTAATGATGACGAACATTTTTTCATGTGTCTGTTAGCCATTTGTATGTCTTCTTTGGAGAAGTGTCTGTTCATGTCTTCTGCCCATTTTTTGATGTGATTATCTGTCTTGTGTGTGTTGAGTTTGAGGAGTTCTTTATAGATCTTGGATATCAGCCCTTTGTCTGTAGTGTCATTTGCAAATATCTTCTCCCATTCAGTGGGTTGCCTTTTTGTTTTGTTGACTGTTTCCTTTGCTGTGCAGAAGCTTTTGGTCTTGATAAATTCCCAAAAGTTCATTTTTGCTTTTGTTTCCTTTGCCTTTGGAGACATGTTTTGAAAGAAGTTGCTGTGGCCAATGTTGAAGAGGTTATGTTCTCCTCTAGGATTTTGATAGATTCCTGCCTCACATTGAGGTCTTTTATCCATTTTGAGTTTATCTTTGTGTTGGTATAAGAGAGTGGTCGAGTTTCATTCTTCCACACATAGCTGTCCAATTTTCCCAGCACCATTTATTGAAAAGACCGTCTTTTCTTGAGAAATTGTTTGAAAATCGCTTGCGATGGGACTGAAGTATAGGAGTTAGTCTCAGTGAACCTGTTCAAACTTTATTCAGGTCTTTACCTAAGATGGAATCTTATTTAATCCTCAAAATATCAGGATGAAGTTGCTAATATAATATTCACATTACCAGGTGTGCCTGTCCAAATGTAGGTTGCAATAAGAGGGAAATACTGGATATATATGAGAGTCATATTCTTACACTGATAAAGCATTAGTCTATTTTCCACCTATTATATTCAAAAGCCATTTTCCTCTGGTATATTTGGGAAAAACAGCAGTCATTTCACTTCTATTCCAGAGTTATCATCTATGGCAATACCTTTCCAAGATAGTCATGCTCCTCTTAGAGCTTCCTAGTTTCCCATAGATCTCCTTCCTTCTGCTCAAGCTGATCATTACCTGTACCTTTGGGATCGCTATCTTCCTGAGTTGAACTACTTCTGTGCTGGCCTCTATGGATGAGTGATGTGGTTCAGGCCACATCTTTTTCTCTTGATTGGTTTTTCATAAATTGCCCATAATGCAATCACAGTAGCTTATGAATATAGCTGAGTCACCATAAGGTTGGTGTAACTAAAGAGACTACAATATAGGAGAAGTAATTTTCTTACTTAATGTAATGCTTAATGTTAAATATAACTAGTCTCAGAGTTCAAGGTAAAAGAATCAACCTTTAAGTTAAACCATTTCCACAATATTCCCTAATGGATATTCCTTACTTTCTAATCTTGACCTTAGTCATAAGGGCTGCCCTTCCTTCTTGTTTCTGAGACAGTCTCCACCATCAACTTTCACTGTGTCTGTTTCCAGCCTCCTTTATGAAACTCTACTCTCTGTATACAGGGTTTTGTCCTATGATCAGTCTTCTCTCTCCACTTGGCTAATCCAGAGATCCCCCAAGACATCAGCATCAAGTTTTCCAAGGATGACATCAGATGAAATTAATGAGAGTCCAGTGTTGGCTTTGACCTTTCCATGTACATTCTTCTTCTTGGACTCTGTCAGCTTGAGGTACCCCTTTGTCCCCTGCTGTTCCTGATATTTAGCAGGTAGCTGTCATATAAAACCCATACAAAACACATAAGCGTTCATCTCAAAGCAACTCAAAATGCTCAGAAACAACCCAATCTATGTGTACATTAAGGAAAAGAAATGTTTTCCTAACATTTCTCTCATTCCTGCCCTCAAGGATGTTAGTAGTTTGCTCTATGGAACACGACAGTAGCAGTTGCCAGAGACAGCTCTTTCTTTCAATTTAAGTTCAGGAGTTCTCAGTGCTCAAGAAATGTGGCCCATTAAAGGGCCGACCTCCCACCGATGTCCACTTTTTAGCCATATCAAAACCCAGATGGAACATTACAGCTTCTGTTTATCTTATACTCAGGAATACTCTCAGGAAGGCCATCTTTCTCACTTCCCCGTACAAACTTAGGTTGGAATTTGGAGAAATTGGTCTTTCAAGGCCATTATAAATCTGACCTTATTTTAAAGCAATTATTGGCATACTTTTCTTGTGTCAACAGGAAATGATATGTGTGATTCTCCATATTTTCCCATTATATGATGTTAGTCCATGCAATTCTATAAATGCAGCAATGTACATGAATTTGGGGGGATTCACTTTTCTGTTTGACTACCATGAGAAGACATCCTGCCATCAACCCATTCACTAAATGAAAATAAAGTTATTTTCCTTGTCCTCCTGACCACCATAGTTCTGTCATTAAATTATCATTCTTCCTAGCAAACCGTTTTGAATTTGAATGCTAGAGATAGCAATGGACACCCCCAGCCCACACTTCAACTCCGTTCCTAAATAGTCTATGTCCTTTCCTTATAACATCTGTAGCAAACATCCCTTCTTTTTTTAAGGCTAAATTATTATGCTATTCTCTCTTCTAATCTTTTGACTTCCAGAAGCTCCATTTAATCCTGCATTCTAGGAACTATCTAAATGAAGGATTTTTGTTTGTTTGTTTTAAACATGAATTTCTTCATGCTTTCCCTTTGATGTCAGTAATAACTCTTAGTCAATGTTCCTTCTATGTAGGCACTATTCTAACTGCTTTGTATCATTTATTAAGACCTCAACAACCCTATGTGTTAGGTAATATTATCCCCATTTTACAGAGGAGGAAACTGAGGCACAGAAAGATTGGTCAATATTGTCACAGTCATATAGGTGGCAAGTGGTTGAGCTGGGATTCACACCCAGACAATATGAACTCCAAACTTGAATTACCATGCTGTGCTGTCTTCAACTACAAATGAAAATTAAAAAAAAAAACAAACAACTGCTTTAACAAAATCCTTCAATCTAGCAGATAATATTTTAAAACTATTTAGCAGGCAGGGATTCCACATGTTAGATAGGCACAGTTCTTCGACATGGCCAATGAGTCATGTGGCATAAACCAGCCTAGGAGAAAAGCCGTGAATCACAATGAGGCTTTTAGAAATGTGATCTTTCCTACAAGAGCACAGGTGGAAGAGTTGCTTTTTTTCTTGTTCTTTTTTTTTTTTCCCCTTCTTTTTGCCATTTTGGGAGAAACATTTGTTGTACCCTGTGGATCTAGAACAGGAGAATTGGGTTCAATAATAGTAAATCTTAAATTTATTCTTGTCTTGGGTACCTTTCTGATTCTGGCTGATAGCAGATTAGAATCAAGGGAATAACTTAAGAACAGCAGTTCTCAGGATATTTTAAATTAAAGTTGTTTGGGGATTTATCAGTCCTCAGCAGTCTTCTCTAGATAATTCAGTTTATGGATTTGGGAATAGAGATTTTTATTCTTATTTTTAATTTGATTTCTGACCTTTATGCTCTCCTCTCCTCTCTCTCTCTTTCTCTCTTCCCCCAAATACATCAATTTTAAAGCAGTTCCTCAATAATTAATGCAAATAATAGGCCAAATGGTTTGAAATAAATAGCTTGGCTTATTTGGGGGGGGGGGTTGACCCAAATTGAGATTTAATGTAACCTCCCCAACTCTCCAATACCTCACTTACTACCATATCCTTCTCATACCATCTCACTTCTCCCCTCCCTCCAAAGATACAGTTAAATAAGTCTTCCCTTTCTATTGATCCTTTCTCATTTCCTATCATCCACATTTCACCCTCCCCCCATCTTGTACTGTTTTCATAATACGTCTGTGCTACTTGATTCCATTGTTCCTCTACCTTCTACTTTATTTCTTTTTTACTTGCAAAACTATCATCTACTGGCCAGTGAGACCCAAATCTAAACACCTCCGAGACCTATATCTCCTATTACCTCATGAGCAGTACTTCCAAAGCTTAAAGTCACTGTTGAAGTCACTGACCTTCTCCATCAACCAGGTCTGTTTCCTCATCTGAAAACCAGATCATTTTTTTCAAGTGATCTCTATTGGGTATACCCACTCAAGGGTTTGGAATGTCTTTCAGTGTCCCCTACTTCATTCTCTGCATTGAATTACTGATTTACTCAGAAAACATTTAATGGGCACTAAGTGTGGTGCTTGGTTCTATAGATACAAAGATGACTAAGATGGTTATTTTATGATGGTTTAACCATCAGAATGCATTTGGTGTGTGTTTTTGAATGTTGTGTATCATTATAAAGCATGTTATTCCATGTGGGTTACTTAAAAGATACTGGGTTATAGATATTCTATAACTCTTTTCTATTACTCAGCTCTATGTCTTTCAGATATCTTCATGTTGATGTGTATAATATACTAATAGTTAAGATAATGCATATATTATTCTAACAGAGTCTATTGTGCTCCATTTCATACGATGCATTCCTTTTTTTTTTTTTTTTGAGACCACTCTCTAATCCCACTTATCAGCAATGATATTGAAGTAAATGTGTGCTATTCTTGTCTCATGTGACAATTTCTCTGAGAAATATGCCTAGGGCCATATTTCTGGTTCATAGTGTACAATTTCACTTGTACCCACAAGTTCTATATCCACTAAGAGAGTAAGAGCCTGTTTTTCTATCATATCCTTTGGCATATGACATTATCCAATCTTCTCATTTTTGCCATTATAATCAATTTCAAGTTGTATGTCATTGTTTCAATTTTTTTTTTCTAATTAAAAAAGAGTTTGACTGTTTCTTTCATATACTTACTACCGTCTTGGTTTCTACTTTGGTGAGTACCTTGATCACATACTTTGTCCATTTTCTACTAAGTTCTCTATATTTTTCTTATTAATTTATGGAACATTCTAGTAAATTCTAGATATGTTTGCCTTCCTGGTGTTATGTTTTGTCAATACCTTTTCTCAATCAGTTTACCTGTCTGTTAGTTTTTTTCTGCTGGTCCTTGCTAAATTGAAATCCTTCATCATAATATCCTAACCCATCACATTTTTGCCTTATGGCTGTGATTTTTTGTTGTTGTTTATTTATTTGTTTGTTTTAGGTTATGCTTTAAAGAATGTTCTTCTTCACCCTAGATCATAAAGATACTTTAGTTTCTTTTTCTAGCATTATAATTTACTATTTGCATTAATGTATCCATTCATTTAGAGTTCACTAAACCCCGTTTATTTTAAATTCACATAGCAAAATTGTTTTCCCTTTTCTATCTACTGAAAAGTATGTCTCTCGTTTATTACATAGACCAGGAAACTGAAGCTTGGCCATTTAAATAATTTGCCTTATGAAATAAACAATTAGGAATCAGGCTGTGATTCTCACATAGGTTTCTTAACCTCAGTTTGTAAATGCCCTTTCCCCTGTCCTTTCTATGGAAGTTCTGTTCTACACTGCAGTTTCCTCAAAGGCAGAGGCTATGAAGTTTCATGTGTCTGTGCCCAGCATTCTGGAGAAAAACTGGCACACACAATGGCTCAGTAAGTATTTGCTGGAGTTGAGGTATTTCATTCTATCACTCTCTGTCCTTTTACCCTCTATAGATTATCATAAAAAGTTGTAGAATTGGCGCTTCATCCATTCTACTGACAAACCCTTTCCCCATAGTGCTGTCTTTTGATTAGATTGGCCTCAGCCTGTGAAGGCTGGACACACTCCAGGGCTTGCTGGTGGAGATTTGACACCGCCATTTGACTTGAAGAGTGGCACTTTGGTGGCATTAGTGGACTAAGTCCAGCAACTAATGGGGACATCAAAGATGGCTTTAAACCTGGGCCGCATTAAGGTAATTGTGCAGATCCCACATCTCTGGAGACATGAATTTTCATCTTTATCTTTACATCGTTGCCATGTCCTGAATGATGAGCGTCCCAATGAAGCACTTGCAAGCTAAATGAGAACGGCTGTCTCCTTATCCAACTGTTCATTGCTAGAGTGGGTAGTATGGAGGAAATTCCGTTCCAGTCTTTGGTTTTCTGCTGTGGATGACAGTATTTGGATGCCTGTGTGATTTTTCCAGGTGTTGGCCATGTCTGACCTAACTTTCCGCCAGCTCATAATGATGCGGCTCTGCTAAGGAAAGTATCAGCCCATCTCTGAACCTGTTTGCTTGGGCAGTTCAGCACGACCATCAGCATTTGTGTGGAGGATTGCTGTAGAGGTTTTAGTGGTGGTTGACTATCTAGTGGGGAAAAGAAAAAGTGTCCAGGAGAACAGAATTTAATTTTTATGTTGATATTTTTGAGCTTTGGTTGTAGTATTAGTTTGGGGTAGTGCAGGAAAACAAACAAGTAAGCAAACAGAAAATATCAGATTAAGTCTTCAGTATGCCATGCTTACCTTTATGAGATGGAACCCGAGCCTGCACCGATACTAATTTAGATTTCGAAGGCAGAGGCTAATTGGGAACTAGGGTCTAATGGGAGATGACAGCCTGGGGGAGCCTGGAACTTTGTTTTAGAAGGGGCCAAAGAATCAAGAGAAGATCACTTATTCATTTTCTCAAGTATGGAAACCGTGCACACTTACTTATGAAAACTGACCACGGACTGGGTGCTAGGGATACAGAAATATATCAGACTCAGCCTATACCAGCAAGGCACATGAACAGCTTACTCAGGTAAGGACATCTTGTCACTGTAGTAACTAAAAGTTAGAGGAGTTAAGTAACTCATGAAAATACACTCAGCTAGTAACATTCCAATCTAGACATTATTAGATCCTGGTGTTCTAATAAGTCATGTGCTATTTGCACAATGATTTAGGTACCCAGCATCAGGTAAAGAACTTCATGCACTGGGAATGGAGCTTCAAGGGAGGATCCTGGGTCACTGAGGAACCAGAAGACAGAGAATTTTGTTTTATTGGAAACAGAGAAGTAGATACCATGGGCAGATGGAGCCCATAGCAACAATTCTATACATCAAGCCAGGGGACATCTTTCATTGATCTTTTAATATAACTCCCTTCCTGGGGCCAGGGTAAATTTTGGAGTTGGGGTTGAGGCTGGTGATGAGCCAGGCTGATGAGCCAGGCTATACAAAACTTAAGGATGCTTAGCTATAAAGTTTGGAAGTCTAGGTTTAGAAAGCATGGAGCAAACTAGATTATTTTATCTTTGATCTAATTTGTTTTCAGTAAATACATTTTTAATGGCTTCCTCAAAGTATTTGGATGCAGATTTCACAAAATAAGTACTGTTATTAAAACAGCATGCCCTATTTCTCTTGAAGAACTAAAAGCATCATCAAACCTCAGAGTTGAAAAGGATACTTTACTAACTAAACATTTGCAACCACAAGTTGAACAAAACCTATTATGCTTCACATAGACTAACTGTAATTATGCAAAATAAAAGTTTAGCACACAACTGCCATTGGTTTGAAGTGGTTTTATTCTTCTGTACTTTTGTGGGATGTCTTTTGGAGATTCTTAATCTGGAAATATAGCTTAGTTAAGTGGTTAAGAGCACAAGTTATGCAATTTACTACTTGGCTTTATCAATTAATAATGTCTTAGTGTAAGTTTAACCTCTCTGTGATTCAGTTTCTTGAGGCATAATGACAGTATCTATCTCACGGGGATATGGTAATGATTAAATGTGTCCATACCAACAAAGCACTTAGAGTAGTGCCTGGCCTACAGTGAGTCTGTCATTATTAACATTGATTCTTATTGCTATAGGCTGATACAAATTCTTTGTGATGCTTTATCCAGTTGTGAAAATAATGGCAAATTTAAGATGTAAAATTTTCTAACATTCTAATTATTTAGTTACCTATTGCCTTGTGCCAGAAGACAAGGAACATTTCCTTTTCCATACCCCAATGAACTCAGTGATACAAGGGAGCATATCATTATCTCTTTTCTACAGTAAAGCTTAAGAATCTTGCCATCTATGGTGGGGTTATGTTTTTTATCTTTGCCAACTAATTCCACATCAAACACGAACACCCAGCATCTGAGGAGCTGGCTTGGAGTCAAGTGTCTAACTCCTGCTGAATTCTGCCCTGATGATTGCTGGTCCCGATTATCAGAGGTGAGAGAGGAAGGATCTCCCCATCTCTTGTGCCCTAATGCCAGTGCTGGAATCAGTCCTTCTGAAAGCTATATCAAAGATAGCACGTTGAAGAGGAGCATTCATTTCCGGGTGTCTGGGGCTCTCTCTGGTCAGTAATATAGGCAAAAACATAAGCTGCACTGATGGATGTTAGGCTGGTCTTCATGGGATGAGGTTGCTGGGCTGTATGGTGGCAAGATGAAGTGACTTGCAGCTCTGCTGTGCATGATGTAACTAGTCTTCTCTACATCCTGAAAGATGAAAGGACGGATCCTGCATGTACATAACATACATCAATATAAATGAAATACTGTAAGAGGCATCAATGAATCACTTTGTTCCTTTGACCTATGCTAAGTAAAATACTCATGTGTCTATCAATTTTGCTCTCTGTGGACATGCATAATTTCTAGTTTCTCAGCTTATTTTCCAGTTGAGCCCAAGAACACATAGCAAAGGGCTATATAATTCCATTAACTTGTAGAAACCCCAGTGAATAGAGTAATTCAGGTTTGGGGACACCATGGATAATACTGGGTGTTGCTCTTTAGATTTTGAGAAAGATCTATTCTCTCTTGCCTTTTTAAGTATCATAAAACCATATTACTACTTAATTCTTTCTGAGTAACCATTTTTGCTTTCTCCATATAACAGCTTTTGTGAATCTTCTTTGATACCTCATAATAATACTGTTCTCTGTGTTTTACTTTGCTCAACGTCTACATATTATTGAGAAATAATCACTAACTCATTCATTTAACAAATATCTGCTAAATGTATACTATGAGCCAGGCATCATTGTTGGGAAACCAGGGGTAGAGAAGTAAAATATTTTTGAGTGCCGCAAACATTTGGGTGTTAATAGACTATCAATAACACCTTGTTGGTTGAATTACTCTATGTAAAAGAAAAATCCATCTTTCTTCTCCATATGCTATTGTTATTGTTGTCTTTTTTTCCTTTAGTAAGATGAACTGATTAATAGTAGTTTTAATCTGAGAAGTAACAAAAGTGAGAAGTCATAGCTAATTCTATCATGTGTCCATCCTTGGTTTCCCTTCTTCCTGCACTCACTCCAACTGCAACCACCTAACATTCATTTCCACATCTCTATCTACAAGTTATATTCCTAATGAGTTGGTGGAATCACATTGGTTCTTGTGTATTGAATTTCTAGCTGATGTTGTCTTCTCTTGCCCAATAAGAAAATAAAAACAAATAAAGGGAATCAAGGAATTAATACTACTACTCTCCAGTTGCTCAAGGATTTGGTCTCAAAGTACTTGGCATTGTTCAGTCCACTATACAATTTGCTCAGTGTATTCCCACACTAGTCAAGTTTCTCTTGTTCTTCCACAGTAAAATCTTACTTAATGTAAAAAGTAGCCGAAGCTAAAATTTACCAAATCTTTCAGTTTAACTTTCTCTTGAAAGACCAAGGATTTAACAATCTGTGCTTGATTTTTTTTTTTTTTCTTCCCTGAGACTAGGAACATGAAATTATTTAGGAAGGAATTCTTAAGTCGAACATTGTGAGCTTATTGTGGTCTTGAGGCTGTGACTTTCATTTGAACTTATCCTGTCATATTTTTAACCTTTGAATCTAAACAAGAAGTTAATTTGGGCATGGGGGTACAGACAAGTTTATTTGGTTCTTTAAAAATTTTTTTCAAATTTATTTTGTGAATCAGCATTTTAATGTCTCAGAGGTTCCTCACCAATCCTATTATTTAAAGATACAGCATAAACTATTTTTACAGGGCTTTTAACTAGCTACTGATGTAATTTGTTATGCATTCTTTACCAGTTAATCCCTATGTTATTCTTATCTTTGAAGTTTTGTTTCAATAAATGAAGACACTTCAACTTTACACTGCCAATATACTTTTTTTTTTTTAAAGAAAGGAATGCCAAATCTGAATGACTATATTATTTCTCTGCTTAGCTTGATAGGTTCAATTCATATTTATCATAGTTTTACAAGAATTGAAAGCAAAATCTATAGGGCTCTCTGAAATAGATTCTTATTGTTGATAGCTTCTTCACTCCTAGAAAGACATTTACATGTATTTATAAATGAGTTTAAAATTTCACTACACTCTGGGTGATGTATGGAATTGTTGAATCTCTGTATTATACACCTGAAACTAATAAAACACAGAATGTTTAAGAAATGAAAAACATAAATTAAGGTGTTTGGGGGAAAAAGATAAAAATAAAATTTTACTACAATTAAAAAAAATTGAAGTCAAAATCCTGAGGCTCTGTGAAATAGATCCCTGTTTTCAGAAATCTCTCCATTTCCAAAAGGTCTTTTTCTTACTCTTGCAACTGAGTTTAGGATTAAACTAAACAGGGTACCTGGGTTAAGAGTCTGCCTTTAGCTCAGGTCACGATCCCAGGGTCCTGGGATTGAGCCCCTCACCAGGCCCCAGGAGGGAGCCTTCTTCTCCCTCACATGATCCCCCTGCCTGTGCATGCTCTATTTCTCTCTCTCTCTCTCTGTCAAATAAATAAATAAATAAACAAGTCTTCTAAAAAAAAAAAAAGATTATACTAAACAAATAAACTAAATAAATGAGGTTGAGGATGGTCATGGATGGTGCTAAGAAAGAGGAAGCTTTATGTCTTATCTCCTCAATCACATATGAATGACTACTAACTACATCTTTCACTTTGCCTCCTGTGCTGCCAGACTACACAGCAAAGGAGACAGGCTTTTTTCTTTTTTCAACTCACATAACCTGATGAGCAAGTAGGTTTCTATCCAAGGCTTGGAGGGAGTATTTTGAGTATGAGTCATTCTCAAGGAGGCTTATTCTTTTTTTCTTATGGTCACCATTTTGGAAAGTCATAGTTCTGGTGAGAACATTCATTTTCTGCATTGACTGGCTTACAGACAATTGTGTCGCTCCCCTTGTACTCCTTAAGAATCTCCCCGATGCACTGTTAAACTTCAGTACTAAAAAAAATTCTAAAATGAGAGAAGTTATATGGGAATGTGCCTTGATGACTAATGATTAGGTGTCTGGAGTAACACCATTAAAAGCCAGCTTTCAATAACCTTAGAAACAGGTGATTTTAAAACCATTTCCCAAGAAATATCAAGGGTAGTTGATTTTATGTAGTCACTATGTACTAGTACATTTAATAAAGATGAAGATGAGAGTGAGGATATCGTCATTTCCATTAATGGTATGTAGTGTTTGTAGAGTGTTATACAATTAGGCTACTACCTTCACATATATTGTCCAATCTTCTAAACAACTCATGGGGGAATGCATTTTAATTTTTCTTTAGCAAGTAAGAAAATGTAGCTCAGAGATTATTGGTTATGTGCCTTGGTCATACAGGACATTTTTGGTTTCCTTAGAGCTTCTACATAGGGTTTATTATTCATGGTGTGCTTTACTCTTGGTTGTAGAAAACTACGGTAATTTGACCAGATAAGTGCCTCCTGGACACTTGTTCTTTTCTTCTTCATCCTTTAGCATGAGAGGTTCTAAATTACTTTGAAAAACTCGCCTAGTCTGTATTCTGTGACATTAGCTCCCTTTCATAAGATCCGTAAAGTGACTTAACAAATCACCTTCTGTTTTTTCCAACCAACTCTCCTATTAATTTTAAGTATTGAATGAGCTTATTCATTCATAAGAGGCGTATGACACCCCTTATATCATCGGGTAGAGGCTATTTCTTGGAGGTGTCATCTGGCCTATTCACAGTAGAGTTCCCTAAATCTTCCAGTAATCATTAAAATAATGATGAGGGGCATCTGGGTCACTCAATGGGTTAAGCCTTTGCCTTCAGCTCAGGTCATGATCTCAGGGTCCCGGGATCAAGCCCCACGTCCAGCTCTCTGCTCAGCAGCAAGCTTGCTTCCCTCTCTCTATCTCTGCCTGCCTCTTTGTCTACTTGTGATCTTATTATTTAATTAATAAATAAATTAAAAATCTTAAAAAAAATAAAATAATGATGAAACACCACATGATAATTACTTTTGCCAATGGATAAAATATCTGGGTCAGTTTCCAGTTTCTACTTGTTGAGGTTGAGTAGTTTAATTTTTTGAAATGGTATTATTAATACTCAATACATGTAGGCATTTTTTCCTTGTGCATTTCAAAAATCATGTAACTTCTTGGTTTTATAATCATAATCACTTGAATCCAATATGATATACAATATGGCAACATTTCCAGTGGATTCCAAGGGTCATATTTTGTCAAGGTGGTCCTTCCTTGTGTATAATCTCAACCTTCAGTCATTGAATTTAAGTCCTGCAATTTGGCATAAATCTTTGCCTTCTGGGGGATTTTGATGACCTTGGACACAACCCGTGGATATTCTTCTTCATAGTTGGTAAGAGTTTCTTTCTCATCTTAATACACAGAATGCTGATTTCTGTGCCATCTTTCCATTTACTCTCATTGATGAATAATTTCTTGTGGGTTATTATAAACATATTTTAATCTCATCAGCAAGCAATAAGGGTCTTTTTACATGGATGTCAATTTCTGCATAAAATGCAATTTGTCCAAAATAAATTCACAAACTAAAGTACTAAAACAAATAATGCAGTTCTTTCTTATAAAAGCAATTTAATATTTATGAAATGTATTCCTCCAAATAATAATTAGAAGATATATCTTTCCAGCTTATAAAATATCCTTTTTAGGGCACCTGGGTGGCCCAGTGGGTTAAGCCTCTGCCTTCAGCTCAGGTCATGATCTCATGGTCCTGGGATTGAGTCCCACATCGGGCTCTCTGCTTGTCAGGGAGTCTGCTTCCTCCTCTCTCTCTCTCTCTCTGCCTGCCTCTCTGCCTACTTGTGATTTCTCTCTGACATATAAATAAATAAAATCTTTAAAAAAATAAAATATCCTTTTTATATTAGTAAATAATAGTTTGGTGAATAATATTTTGGGAAATGATTAAGTTTATTCAATATTCAGGGGTCCAGGATTCCTCTCTTGGGAGCTCCATGGGGTTTTGTTTTTTGTTTTTTGTTTTTTTGTTTGTTTGTTTGTTTGTTTGACTTTAACATGGAGTAATTCAACTCTTTCAAAGTGTGATTTTCTAAAAGCTAGGCTACTGGGCATCTGTTCTTTGCTTTGTCTCAAAATAGTACTTTTGAGCATGAGGTTTGTTCAAGCTCTAGAACTGAGACTGTCTGCAGGTATTACTTAAGAATAACTTTAACTGCATAATGGTGTTTAGATTTCTTTCAAAATATCATAGTATTTTTATTCCTCTGGGCCCTCCCTCCCATCTTGCTAAGTGGTTCCTCTGCTTAGAATTTTTCTTTCTCCTCTTGGCCTTTTCACCTTCTAATCATTCTTTAGATGAGTGTCTTCCTTAAATTCCTGTTTTGATTCTTGTGATACTGTATATTTCTCCTTTCTAACACCTACCACTGGTGCAATTTACTTTTGTTTGGAATTTATTTTATTAATATTTCTTTACTCTCACTGGACTGAAAACCGGTGATGGAAGGGACTGTATTTTTCCCTACTGTGTACTCTAAACTCTAGCATACTGACCCCAAAGTTAGAAACATGTTAAGAGCATAGGCTTGGGAGATGTATCTGTTACCCAGTGGAAACAATTTATTCCTGCCTAGTCATAATTATTCACATCCTTCTACATGCAAATACAGACACCTGCTTCCTAAAAGTCTTATTCCATTACAACATGAGGTTCAAATCATCCTGGATTTCATCATGTAAACCAGGACCAGATCTAAATCAAGCTTCTTGGATATAGCTACCCAGGTATGGGGACCAGTGAACTAAAAAGACAATTTATCTGCCTCTTAGCCCCATCTCTTGCTCCCCCCAACACCATAATAAACATTCTCTTAAATAGGAGAGGAGCAAGTACTTTATGTCAATAATTGGTTCTTCATAATTCTGAAATCTAGCTAGGTACATCATGTTCTCAGGGCCTCTATTCCAAAGGCAGGGGGTATTTCTTAATTAGAGTTCAGTTACATTCCCTGCAAATAGTTCCCCATGCCATTGTTCTCATCTGCTCTTAGCTACTCCTCCAGGTTCTGGGCTACATACTCTGAAATATCTTGCGTGTTTGGTAAGAAATTACTATGTTTGCAATTGAATAGCCTTCTGTCCCTGCTTCCTGCCCACTCAAGGTTGCCCTCATTTATTTTGAAGTCTTTCTTCCCTGTTTTCACTGTGCTGTTGAAAGTCTACTCCATTAGACTTTAATATGAAAACCACACCAATCATTCTTTTTTGAAATTATCCTGTTCTACTCTGGATGATAGGTCAGGATGCTGTGGTACCACATTCTTAAGATTCTTAGAGACCTTTTGTCCTAAGGAAGGGGTATGGGCACTGCCTTTCATTGTTTTCAGGTCTTGACAAGTGGTCTTACAGCTGTACCCTTGATTTATTCTTTAACCTGGAACCATTTCATACTGTTAGCCAAAGAAACAAAAGATGAGAAAGAGTTTTATTTATCTACCCAGAAAGTCTTGGCCCTCTCCATTTCCAGATGGAAAAGTCCTTTCTTCAGCTCCTATCTCTCCTGAAGGACTTTGTTACACAGAGGTAGAAGCACCAAACTGGTATCTTCAACATTCTAAGGTTTTCCTTCCTTCCTGTAACTTCTCAATACATATTTTCTACCACAGCTACTACGAGTGTTGGTTTTGCAAATTGTTCAACCTCCATATACTATGAGGGACCAGCATCCTTTGGCAGGTTTCTCATTGCTTTTCTCTTCTAGTAACAGTTTTCTTGGTGTTTTTCCAGTCTTCAGCTATTAGCCCACAGCCTATGAAGGCCAGTGTCACAAGTTTTCAACTTTTGTTATAGTAGCAGATTTTTGGTACCATCTTAAAATCAGTTATCTCTTTCTGAATTTAAAAAAAAAAAAAAAAAAAAAACACACAAAACAAAACACCACCATTTTATTTGCTCACAGTTCCTTGGAGCAGCTAGGTTTATTGGGTAGTTCTGCTATTCTTGCCTGGGGTCACTCATATGGTACCATTTGTCTGGCAGCTCACATGGGAGTGGGAATAGATGGTCTACAGTCTCTCTGCCAGGTCGTACTTGTCTCTTTCTCTGCATGTGCTCTCTCATCCTCAAGGAGGCTAACAGAAAGTTCTTTATAGAATGGTCTTAGTGTTCACAAAAGGGCAAGAACAGAATATTCAAAGCCTGTTTGGACCTCCACTCAGAAGTGATACAGTGTCATTTCTGCCATAGTCTGTTTTCCAAAGCAAGCCACAGGCCACTTCAGATTCAAGGGAAGGGAAACCGACTCTACGTCTTGTTGAGAAGAGCAAGAAATTCACATTGCAAAGGGATATGTGCACAGGGATAATGAGGACCCTTACAACTATCTAGGGTTTAGGGTTCAGGGAAGCCAGGCACTGAGGATGCCATGGGATATGAAACTGATGACAGGAAGTGGACTATGCATAAATGTCTAAGAGCTGGGGAAGTGATGGTAAAGCCAGGGTGTCAGAGAAGTCATAAACAAGTAACCCTGGGCTTGGCTCAGTGGACAAGTCAGAACTTTAAGGAGAAATCTGCTAAGCCAAGCATATCCAACTACTGAAGTGTGTACTGCAAAGGGGAACTCATGGAAGCATCTGTGGGAAAGGTGGTCTCCTGAGTTCCCCACTAAATATATGGAGAACATGGAGCCACTGTAAATGGATAATGTCAACGGTATAGAAGAAGAGCTGTACTTAGTGCAAAGGAGTGTAAGGACAAATTGGATTCTGCTGAGCACGTTTGTGACTCACCATCTCTGCCACCAACCATGAGAAGACCTTTAGAAAGTAATGACTGTTGCTCTGACTAGCCTCTTCATCCTCACCGACCAGGGACAACTTCTGCCCCCCATCCCCAGTGGTGGCTTGGGCACAGGGGCCAGGGTGACATCTTTGGGTGGATCAACTTCCCAGCCACCAGCCAGGCTTCAGTGTATTGGTCCAGCAGTTGGCAGGAAGGAGAATCTGGCAGTCAATGGACCTGTGTACATGCACACTGAATCATGGGGCAGAGTCCCTGGGAGCCTGAATGAGTCTGCACTGGGCCAGAGAGTGACTCTACATCCATAGAAGTTAGACATTAAACAACAAAGCAAAAAATTCCAAGTTGAGAGAGAAAGATGGCAAAAGAAAGGGAAACGTTATATTTTAGTGTCTATAATAGCACTCTTTTCCTGCTACTTGAACAAGGGATCTGTTAGGGTTGAGCTGTGTTCCCCAACATCCCCAGATTGAAGCCCTAACCTCCAGTACGTCAGACTATGACTATATTTGGAGATGAGGTCTTTAAAAAGTGACTAAAGGGACTCACGGGGGACTCAGTCTGTTAAGTGTCCAACTGAGCCACCCACTCTTGGTTTTAGCTCAGGTTATGATCTCAAGATTGGGAGATCCATCCCCACACTGAGCTCCACACTGAGTGTGGAGCCTGCTTAAGGTTCTCTTTCCTTCATCCTTTGTCCCTTCCCTGCCCCCCAAACTTACTTGTTCTCTCTCTCTCTCAAAGAAAATTTAGGTAAATTTTTTTAAAAAGTGATTAAGTTAAAATGAGGTTTTTAGGATGGGCACTAATTACGTGTTACTGGAGTCCTGATAAGAGGACACTGGACATGCAAGGGCATCAGGGACGCACACACAGCAGAAAGACCATGAGAGGACGTAGAGCGAAGGCAGCCATTCGCAAACCATGGAGAGACAGGCTTCAGAAGAAACCAGCCCTGCCGACACCTCGATCCTGTATTTCCAATCTCCAGGACTTTGAGAATGTAAATTTCTGTTGTTTTAGACACTCAGTCTGTAGCATTTTCTTATGGCAACCCTGGCAAACTCCTAGAGGCCCTCACATTTTCATTTTGCACTGGTCTCTGCAAATTATGTAACCGGTTCTGACTTTTTAAAGGATACATTGACCCTGCTTTTGGGTGATTCTAACCTAAAGTACAAAGGGAAGGAGACTTTAGGAAACGTAGCTTCCAGCTTTTCCAAGTGGTCAATCCCATATAGGAAAGCATGAATATTCCTTGAAAAGCAAATCTATGCTTTTCCGTCCCACAGCAACAGTATGTGTGCATACTGATTGCTTATTTAATACTTACCTGGACACAGAGGCATGGAGACCTAGGTAGACCTGGGTATTGTTGAAATGAATTTCTGTTTACTGGTACCTGTTCAAGGTGTAAAATCTGACAGAGAACCTGAATATTGTTATAAGCCTCTTTAATTGAAATTGCATGTTGACATTTCCAGTTTGAGTTTTGCAGTAAAAAAGGAAGACCATTTCCTTGTTCTAAAACCATGAATTTTCTGAAATTACATAGGATTTGACACATACTTTTTTTTTTTTTTTGCAGTGTTCCAAGATTCATTGTTTATGCACCACACCCACTGCTCCACGCTCTCCTTGATACCCACCACCAGACACATATGGTTCTTGATGCCAGTGTGTATATAGGACACAGCCATGATATCCCAGCTACAAACCCATATTCATTCTTTTCTTTTATTGTTAACCTTTGCTTCAATGCACTCACAATGAGATTGTGTGTTCTATGGCTGTGTTTTAACAGCTTTTAAATTTCAGTTCTTGCTGGAAGCACTGTATTGGAAATTAGACGTTTTTAGCGATACATTTATTGTTGATTTATTCATCCCCCTAGTATAGAGATACGGTATCACTGCAGTATGGTTTCCTAGTTTTGGATGCAAGTGCCAACGTTCAGAGCGTGCTTCTTGGCAACTTACCGGCCTAGAACTGGCTACGCAAGCATGAGTGCCTGGTGGCATTTGGCTTCCTGCTTTTCATTAAATGGGAAAAGACAGAAGAGGACAGTAATATTCTGACTTCTTGACTAAAATGATTTCTGAATATTCCAGAAAAAAAAAAAAATTAAATAGACTTCAGGCCTCAACTTCCCATGGGAACACCATTGTTTTGATATATATTTGTGACACTCTTGTCATCTTCCAGTAAATGCTAGAGCCTTGCTCTAAGTTGTGCAATTTCTAGAAAAAAAAAATAAGCAGTCTGTTTCCTAAAATAGTTAAATATCTTCAAAACAACCAGAAAGTCATTATTTAAAACACCCTGGTTTTAAAAATGAACTTGTCATGGATCTTTTCCTAATGTCTAAGATAGTGCCAACCGCATAAATGTTCTTATGACATATATATTGAGTATGGAGCAGAAGAGAAGTATGATCCCAGGGTATCTGATTTTCCAATCAATTCCACAGGCTTTACTTTTCCATTACACAACAGCGTTTGAAAAGGCATTGGGTCTCAGTCTAAATAAATGCATTCGTAATTCTTTCTTTCAATATTAATATTCATAGCAGTTATAATAAAGCAATCTTGGTCGATGTTAAAATTTCCCTATTTTCTCTACTTAATTAAAATAGCATACTTATTTGTACGTGGCTCTGGAAAAGAAGTCTAAGGAATGTTTTATACTTAAACTGGATTCTTAATACTGGTGCAACCGCATTTAATGTTTTCCCCCTTTTCCTCGTTAATTGGGTAACGTTCTTTATGAACGTCTTCCCCTATTAGAAATTGGTTGAAAAATAGTGTAAAGGGGGCCATGAGAGGCACCTGACAGGGAGGTCAGCCCCCTCACTTTTCCCACGAGCAGTGGCTCACAAGATACTCGTGATACTTGTCAGGGTCTTGCTTTGCCATTTGCAGAACCCTGCGCGTTTCCTTCTTTGCATTCTTCAGACACAGGGGATGCTCAGTTGCTGTTTATTAAATGGGTGACTAATAAGTGATTCAATTATTTTACTGTTATGGTAGCTTCGAGTCAGCATGTTTGTCTTCTAGGTTTTTCCTTACCAAAAACTCTTTCAAGTATGTATGTTGTTCCCATTTTCAAAGGGGAGGCAGTTGGGGTGCCCGGGGTGGGGGTTCAGTCCATGGGCCCTCCGGCTCTTGATTTCCACTGAGGTCATGACTTCAGGATCTCGAGATTGAACTCCCGTATTGGGTTCTCCCTGCCACCCCACCTCAAATAAATAAATACAATCTTAAAAATAAATAAATAAATAAATAAAGGGGGGGGCAGTTGCTTCTCAAGTGAAGTGATTTGCTCACTACTGCTAAATGGTGAGCTGCTTTGACCTGAGTCCTGATGGAAGCTAAAATCTGTGGTCTTTCCATTAGAGAAGCAGAAAAGAATGGAAAGACAACCCTATCATGTGCCTTTTCTTACTGCTTCAAAATCCAACCCAGGGCGATTGTGGACACATGAAGTAACACCCATGCCACTAAGGGTGTGACGTGTATTTACACTGAACCACAATTTGGGGATCGCTATTTCCAATTAGCTCCCTGGTAAGCATTGCTGTGGGAAGTGGTTTTTCACTTGGTTTCTTCATGGCCCGAGTGATGATTAAATGCAGATACTGCCCTCTGGGTTCAGCATTTAGTATAATCGAACCGCTGAACTTGTTTATGTGTTTGTTTACTAAATCAAACTTTGCGAAGAAAATCTTATCTTTAAAGGAGGATAGATTTTTCCTTCAAGGTTGCAAATATGGAAGCTCCAGACAATTAGCTCTCCTGGACATATAAATTCTGAAAGAAAAATCGTAATAATGTGGCATCATGTAAAACCACAATTTTTTTTAAGCATAAAGAATAGATTGGCTTGTCCCCCTTTATTTTCTTTCGAAGAAATATGTGAATCAGGATACTAACAACACAGAGCAAACTTTTCTTTTGTAAAAAAAATTTACTTAGTACTTAAGACATTTAGAGGGATAGATATTTCCTCCCTCTGTGAAGAAAAGTGAGAGGCAACCAGGTTTGTCTTGTCCATCCTGGCACTGCCCTTTTCTCAGATTCTGTTTTTATATTGTTAAAATTCTCAATCTCTTACCCGTTGGTAAATGCGAATTCTGCCATTCCTTCAAAGTCCTTCTCAAGAACCATTTTCTCTAGAGAGGCTGCCGATCTTTCCAGTGACATTGGCTTCTTAACCTCTCCAGACTTAGCGAGCTCTCCAATCAGAAAAGCAACAATTAGTATGTGGCACATCTTCTCTCCCCAGGGAAGGGAGAGGAAGAAACAGAGACCATGATATTTCTGCCCCGTTGCTCTCAGAGCCTAAAGAAGTGTTGATTGAACCATAGGTGATGAACAGAAGGATAGTCAACATATCCAAGTAGACTCCCAATGGCAAGGGAATAACTGTCCCTTCCCACAGTTTGAAGGTTCGACATAACTTCCTGCTTCCTGCTTTGATTCATAGCTGAATCACCAAGGGCTTTATGCTTGCTTGGGGGCCTTGTGGATTCAAAAGGAAG
This sequence comes from Enhydra lutris kenyoni, assembly GCF_002288905.1. NCBI lineage: Eukaryota > Metazoa > Chordata > Mammalia > Carnivora > Mustelidae > Enhydra > Enhydra lutris. The sequence continues at coordinate 9,695,071 of NW_019154132.1, read as the reverse complement.
TGAGAACCTCTGTAGGAGACATTACTGACAGTGGCAGTGTGAGTAAATGACAGTTGTTGTATGTTAATCCTGTACAATTAACAGTGACATGGGGAAAATCTGGTTTGCAGGGCTGCAATGTAATCACAATATATCCCAGGAAATCATGTAGGATTTAACCGGGCAGGTGTGAAATTAACCAATGCTATTTTCATAAATGCTATAATTAACCCAGATTTCCAGGAAGAGGTCTTTAAGATTCTGTAGAATTCTCTGTAGTCCCCTCTCCTTGTGTGTTTGCTTCTGAAATGGTAGGTTAACCCCTAAACAAGTTTTCTTCATGAGTTTTTGACCTGTTCCTAATTCTAAGCAAAGTGGTAGATGTCACAACGGTGTTTATCTACAGTTATTCCCCTTTCCTTCCCAATGTTTTAAAATGTGTTTTGCAGGTCTTGGTTAATGTTTAATTTTGCTTCCAGTAAAAAAATCTCTATATTCAGCTTTGTTGTATTTGCCACTTAAGAATGCAGAATTTATTATTATGTGCTTAAAGCAATCATTTAACACTGACATTTTAAGTATGACAATAATCCAAGTAATTGTCACCCATTCACTTAACTGAAAATATCTCTACTTCCTGAGACAACTAATTATCCTGCAGTATTACTATCTTTTAATTGTAGGCATGTTTGTTTTTGTGTTTATTTGGGTTTGGGCTGTCTTCAAGGACATCCTTAGTCTCAAACTTGGCAATCTGCCCTTAATCTCTTTTTTGCTGCTTTCTGAAAATAAACAAAAACACTATAGCAACAATCTTGAAGGAAAACAAGAGGATTTTTCTGTTTCACAAGCTCTCCTCATGACTTCAGGATGTGGGATTATGAGTTTTTTTTAAAACAATCTGATCAACAGCTCTATAAATGGGGATTACTTTCCAAACAAACTCAAAGATTCTAGACTCGGAGTTCAGAGAGCTCCTCACCATTGGAGAAAGGTGGGGTTGCCCTTTTGGCTTCCTAAGATTTGGGTTCAGATTTCCCGTCTGGCTTTTACCCTACATGGGAGTTCTATTATGATTTATCTTACACACGGATTATTGCCCTGTCCCCTCATTTTGAAAATCCCCTAAATTCAGGAATTTATAATTTCCCAAGTTAGTACTGGATGTTTCCATTCCGAGCAGTTAAGCAGTTCATTGACTGTTATCACATTAGGCGATACCCTTCTTCTTTTTTTTTTTTTTTTTTCCTTAAAGGTTTTATTTATTTATTTGACAGAGATCACAAGTAGGAAGAGAGGCAGGCAGAGAGAGAGAAGAGGAAGCATGACTCCCCTGGGGTCATGACCTGAGCCAAAGGCAGGAGGCTTAACCCACTGAGCCACCCAGGTGCCCCTATACCCTTCTTTTTATTTAATACACTGTACTTCTGAATTACCTATTGAAAGTTTTTTTTTCCCCCTACCAAGTTGGACCTAATAATTAATGTCAAAGTTGTGAAGAATAATACAGGAAATGTAACATTTCACATAATATATTTTCACCAGGTTTCTAAACTTATTCTGTGCACGTGTAGATGCAATCTCAGGGCTGTGAATTGCTTCTGAACACACACACACACACACACACACACACACACACACACACGATGCCCAGCTTGGGAAATGTTCTGTGAGGAAATATCACAGCAACTTCTCTAAATGATACTGCTCATGATAGGACAGTGGGGACATTTGATAATCATCCTGCCCCCCTACAAAATATACATGCATGTAGAAGCAATCACAGCTCCAACCACAACAACTAAATCAATACATATTTCAATTTTTTTTTTTTACCCCTATCATGCATTTGAAGTATTTATGGAAGATTTAAAACAAACCAGCAAAGACTCAGGTTCTTTGGTTTTCGGGCTTTTATTGACTTGAGTGACATCATCAAAGCAAACATAATGACGTGTTCTACCTTGTTAGATTTTGTTTTTTAATTCCCTTTCATTTTGTTTGCATGGTCCATGTTTATTTCATGCCAATGCCTATTCTAGGTTTTGAAAGATTTTAGAAATTACATGGACTGCGTGGTCAGTATGAGCAAAGAATGATTTAAAATTGGAAATAAAGGAAACACCAGATACCAAAGGCTCATACAATGAGTTCATTTTTTTTCGCATAATGAGAAGGAGGTAAGAAGACACTTGCTGGTATTGTTTCCACAGTTTATCTAAGGAAGGATTCTGGCTCAACTTCTCCGTCATTTTTTCTTTCCACCCCTCACAATTTCAAGTTCTCTAAATATCAAGGTCACATTCAAAGGCAGAAAGAAGGGCCAGTGGAGAATGAGGTTTTTCCCCCATTCTTTCTCTCCTATGAGAGAGATTATGAGCAACACTTCCCTTGCATCTCATTGCCCAGAACTGGGTCAGATAGCCGTTCGGTTTCAAAGGGGAGTTAAGAGAAGGGAACATCTAAATTTTTCTTGCCTTTACAGTTGGAGGTGGAAAAGGGACATTTTTGGATTGGAAAGCACTTCTGGGTAGCCAACTAATCATTGCTATTTGATCCACCAAAACCTTACAATTACTTTAATTAACTGTTTTTTATTGATTCACAGAAAAGTGGTTTCCCCTCACCTTTCCACCCCACCCCCAGCTCCTGAACACTGTATTTGAAAGAAAACTAGGTGTGATTAGAGGTAGAAGATAAAGAGTAGATCTGGCCTACTGGCCTCAGGGATGGCTTGACCCAAGGACACAATTGCTCTATCTAGAATACTTTTCCCCCATGGTCATCATCTGATAGGGAAACAGTTGGTTCACTCTTAGTCAGATCTCATCAATGCCACCTCCACAGATAGTCACGTTCTATCTCGTTATCCTCATTTGTCCTTTTGTAGCACTTCCCAGTTTCTGATATGATCTTAATTTTTAAAGTAAGCTGCATCACCAGATGACTTAGAGCTTTGCGATTCTTACCGTTGGTGCATTGGAGGCCCTGGTTTCCAAAAGGTGGACATTTCCATCTGGGAACACAGACCTTCTAGCTGTAGGCACCACCAGGTCACAGTAGGCTTCTCGTGCCAGGAGACCAGGAAACAAAGAAAGGAGTCATCACTACTGACAAAGTTAATCATCCCCTATCAGTACTAGAAGGAGGATCGGCTAGTGTGCAACAGGGGTAGGAAAGAATAGGTTTGTTTTTCAGGTGATTCATTTGAGGTCCCTCCTAATCTTCTCATGCCCAGCCTTAACTGAGAACAGCTAACACCTAAAAGGAGCATACTGTTAAAAGGTTGGAAACTTTAGTAATCTCCATTCACACTACACCACCAGGCAAGCCATCCAGACCTACAGAGGTGCTGGTCAGGAAGAGGGGAACCTGGGATGATGGTGGAGGGGGGTGTTGAAATGTTTCATTAACACCTTGAGCTTAGTTGCACAGCTTACCCCCAGGTTGTCCCCACCAACCCTCTCCACTAAGTTTCCCAGGAATCAAGATTGGCCACAGCCCTAGTGGAACTGTCCTAGATGGTGTGAGTTTACTGTAGAAGCAAAGGGGTGTGAGCAGCAGAAGGGATGGACTGTGATGGATACTCTCATGTTTCACCCATGTCTCCTCAGACTAAACCCACACCCCTCAGTTGCTGGGAATATTGCCTGCATATGGCTCAGACCAGAGTCCCTCTTTGGGAAGTTTCCTTGGCCATAGAAAACATCTTCATCCAGGTCGTGCCCCTCCCACAGGACAATTTGTAGTCACTATCTGACTGATGTGGAAACACAGAGGCCTTCTCCCTATCCCTCATTTTGGAACAGCTCTCAAGGACCAACTCCAGATCATCAGCTAAATCCTCAGTTACAGCCCGTGTGTGGGTCAGGATTTTCTTGTGGTCAGTTATACTTCCTTCACTTCAACATAGGGATAGCTGTCAAAATGTCTTCTCAGTGGGGCTTCTGCATACACCTCTGCATCAGAATGAAAGGCAACGACTCAGTAGTAGATAACATTTCTGTGACTTACATCGACCTTGCTATTCTAATCAGCCTTATGTTTGCAGATGCGCACATTGAAAAAGTGTGCTTGATGAGTGTGAAGATTAAGAAACTATCATTTTTATATGCCAGAGCTCTAACTGGAAAAACTTGTGCATTCCTGAAGATACAGGAGGATATAGACAGCATTCAATCAGCAAAGTATTTTGGGAATTGTGTTCATATTTTTGTTTCAGGATGACATTCTGGAATTATGACACCAGACGTGGCATTCTTGTAGGGCTTTTATAAATATCTCTAAAAGCTATTTTTTGGAAATATTCAGGCAAACTATTTATGAAAGTGTCATTGAAATATAAGTTTGAGAATGCCAAACCATCTATATAAGTGGGGCTATTATTTAAAAGTTTTAAGGTTACTTATTATTTTTTAACTGAGGTTAATAAAAACTTCCTCATGATCCTCCACAAATAGTAAGTTCACAACAAGTAGGTCAGTTTCTCATTACTTCTCGTCCCTTTCTTGATCATAATTTCTGACATTCTAGTTCTGCCCTACCAGGTGCATGATCTATGATTCCTTTGGAAATACGGCTTAAAGGTTAGATGCGTTTGCCCAGAGGAAATGGTTAGTCAAAATAGATATCATGGAAGGTCAATTTCCAGAAACATTTAGCAATATTTGTCCATTCATAGATGTTTAAATATGTGTGTGTACACACACACACACACACACACACACGTGCACACAGTTAAATATATATATTGATATAGAGACTCAGAAATTACTCAGAAAAAATTTAATTCGCTCTTTAATTTCTAAATTTCCTCAGAACTATCAATACAAATTACTTTTTATAAAGGTGGCTAAATAAAACAACTCAGAATTAAACTGGAAAGAAAAGCTACTATATTGTATTATGTATTTTCTTGTACTAAATTATGAGATATACATCTCTCCATTTTTAGGTATTTATTTAGAAGTTTTGAAAGAAGGTATAGCTCTCAATAGATGCTGAAAAAGCATTTGACACCAGCATCCTTTCTTCATCAAAACTCTTCAAAGTATAGGGATAGAGAGTACATACTTCAATATCATCAAAGCCATCTATGAAAAACCCACAGTGAATATCATTCTCAATGGGGAAAAACTGAGAGCTTTTCTTCTAAGGTCAGGAACACGGCAGGGATGTCCATTATCACCACTGCTATTCAACATAGTACTAGAAGTCCTAGCCTCCGCAATCAGACAACAAAAAGAAATTAGAGGCACCCAAATTGGCAAAGAAGTCGAACTATCACTCTTTGCAGATGATATGATACTTTATGTGGAAAACCCAAAAGACTCCACTCCAAAACTACTAGAACTCATGCAGGGATTCAGTAAAGTGTCAGGATATAAAATCAATGCACAGAAATCAGTTGGATTTCTATACACTAACAGCAAGACAGAAGAAAGAGAAATTAAGAAGTCAATCCCATTTATAATTGCACCAAAAACCATGAGATACCTAGGAATAAACCTAACCAAAGAGGCAAAGGATCTGTACTCAGAAAACTATAAAGTACTCATGAAAGAAATTGAGGAAGACACAAAGAAATGGAAAACGTTCCATGCTCATGGATTGGAAGAACAAATATTATGAAAACGTCTATGATACCTAAAGCAAACTAAATGTTTAATTCAATCCCTATCAAAATACCATCTTTTTTTTTTTTCAAAGAAATGGAACAAACAATCCTAAAATGTATATGGAACCAGAAGAGACCCCGAATAGCTGGAGGAATGTTGAAAAGGAAAGCCAAAGTTGGTGGCATCACAATTCCAGACTTCAAACTCTATTACAAAGCTGTCATCATCAAGACAGTATGGTACTAGCACAAAAACAGACAGATAGATCAATGGAACAGAATAGAGAGCCCAGAAATAGACCCTCAACTTTATGGTCAGCTAATCTTCGACAAAGCAGGAAAGATGTCCAGTGGAAAAAAGACAGTCTCTTCAACAAATGGTGTTGGGAACATTGGACGGCCACATGCAGAAGAATGAAACTGGATCATTTCCTTACACCACACATAAAAACAGACTCAAGATGGATGAAAGACCTCAATGTGAGACAGGAATCCATCAAAATCCTCGAGGAGAACACAGGCAGCAACCTCTTCAACCTCAGCCACAGCAACGTCTTTTCAGAAACATCACCAAAGGCAAGGGAAGCAAGGGCAAAAATGAACTATTGGGACTTCGTCAAGATCAAAAGCTTTGCATAGCAAAGAAAACAGTCAACAAAATCAAAAGAGAACCAACAGAATGGGAGAAGATATTTGCAAATGATATATCAGATAAAGGGCTAGTATCCAAAATCTACAAAGAACTTATCAAACTCAACACCCAAAGAACAAATAATCCAATCAGGAAATGGGCAGAGGACATGAACAGACATTTCTGCGAAGAAGACATCCAGATGGCCAACAGACACATGAAAAAGCGCTCCACATCACTTGGCATCAGGGAAACACAAATCAAAACCACAATGAGATACCATCTCACACCAGTTAGAATGGCTAAAATTAACAAGTCAGGAAACAACAGATGTAGGTGAGGATGCGGAAAAAGAGAACCCCCCACTACACTGTTGGTGGGAATGCAAGCCACTCTGGAAAACATCATGGAGGTTCCTCAAAAAGTTGAAAACAGAGCTACCCTATGACCCAGCAATTGCACTACTGGATATTTACCCTAAAGATACAAATATAGTGATTCAAAGGGGCACGAACACCCAAATGTTTATAGCAACAATGTCCACAAGAGCCAAGCTATGGAAAGGACCTAGATGTCCACCAACAGATGAATGGATAAAGAAGATGTGGTATATATATATATATACACAATGGAATACTATGCAGCCATCAAAAGAAACAAAATCTTGCCATTTGCAATGATGTGGATGGAATTAGATGGAATTAGAGGGTATTATGCTGAACAAAATAAGTCAATCAGAGAAAAACAATTATCATATGGTCTCTCTGATATGAGGATTTTGAGAGGCAGGGTGGGGGATTGTGGGAGGTAGGGAAGAAAATGAAACAAAATGGGATCAGGAGGGAGAAAAACCTTAAGAGATTCTTAATCTCAGGAAACAAACTGAGGGTTGCTGGGGGTGGGGGGTAGGGATAGGGTGGCTGGGTGGTGGATATTGGAGAGGGCATGTGCTATGAAATGTGTAAGCCTGATGATTCATGGACCTGTACCCCTGAGGCAAATAATACATTATATGTTAATTTAAATAAATAAATAAATAAAAGAAGGTATGGCTTAATAATTGCTAAAACTTCTCTTGACATAATTGGAAGGATTACAATTTTATTTCTACAACAAGAATACTTCCTTATAGGCAATCAAGGAGAAGAGAGTGAAATTCGGGTTATTTTCATTATTATTTATTTAGAAAATACTATTATTTATATTGATAAAATAAAAAATTTTGTTGACTAATATTAATTAGGCACTTATGATGAGACAAATGTTACATACTCTCTTTAGGTTTCTTTTTTTTTTTTTTTTAAGATTTTATTTATTTATTTGACAGACAGAGATCACAAGTAGGCAGAGAGAGAGAGAGGAGGAAGCAGGCTCCCCGCTGAGCAGAGAGCCTGATGTGGGGCTTGATTCCAGGACCCTGGGATCATGACCTGAGCCTAAGGCAGAGGCTTTAACCCACTGAGCCACCCAGGTGCCTCTTAGATTTCTTTACTAACCTTTGGAATAAGTATTATAAATATGGGTATCTTATAGGCATTATTTTAGAGAGATTGAGTACTTAGGTTCACACAGATATGTTGTGAAAGAGTGGATTCTCAGTCCCTGCTCCATCTGATTATCAAAATTCATAGTTTTAAAACTATGCCATAAATTTCCTTTTGACATTATATATCAAATATCTATGTTATAATATACTGTTAAATAAAGCTCATTTATTATGCTATGTGCTTTTTTCAGTTCAATTCAATTCAATTCAACACAATCTTGAACACTTGTAAGAGCTACCAATTGCTCCAGACATCAGACAAAAGGGCGGTGATGCACCCTCAGACTTCTTGTCAACATCTGGTCATTACTTTTTCCTAATTTGTCTTCATCTTTGTCTTCATTCGACTACTTGATTTTTATCTGAATTAGACCATCATGTTGGGGTGAGATGATATGAGACTCACAGTGTATTTGCCATGTGCTCACATTTTGCTAAAAATGGCAAAATTAAACTCAATCCCACAACAAAATCTGAGTGTGTTTTAGTGCTCTTACACGTGATAGTAATTTATCAAGGTTCTGTTTAACCTCTTCTATACACTGAGAGAATAGTCTTTCTTTCCTATTTTCAGTCTACCTAGTATTGTCAATAATTTAATTTGCATTTCTATTTATGGACTTCTTACTGCAAAACAAAACAAAACAAAACAAAAAACAGCCAAACAACAACAAAAAAATCCCCAAACTCCTATTTATCTAGCACACACTCTCCAAACTATGGTTTTAGGAAAGAAGTAAAGAAGAGGATCCAAAGCTGTATCTTTTGCTTTTCGATTTAAGTGTCTGAGCCACCTACACATGCCTTTGGTAGAATCATAGTGGAATTCCTTCCTTTGGAATATGTTTTTCCATAGCCTCCAATAGTGGAGTTGAAATTAGAAGCCAATTTTGTGATTTAAAATGGCTTTCTTGGTCTTGAGTGATTTTCTGTCTTCGTATCATATAACCATCCTTTAAAAGTGGCAAGCATCAGGGGTGGGGTGCATGGGTGGCTCAGTCAGTTAAGTGTCTGTCTTTGGCTCAGGTCTCAGCATCCTGGGCTCTAGTCCCCAGGAGGTTTCCCAGCTCAGCGTGAGCCTGCTTCTCCCATTCCTCCCTGACCCGCTCTCTCTCACCGTCTCTGTCTCTCTCACTCTCTCTCAAATAAATAAGTAAAATCTTTAAGAGATTTTATTTAAAGAGAGAGAGAAGGAGAGAGAGAGGGAGAGAGTATGAGTGGGGCAGAGGGAGAGGGAGAAGCAGACTCTGTGCTGAGTACAGAGCCTGCTGTGGGACTCAATTCTGGGATGCCAGGATCACGACCTGAGCCAAAGGCAGACACTTAACCGACTGAGATACCCAGGTGCCCCTAAATAAATAAAATCTTATTTAAAAAAAGTGGCAAGCACCTTGCGGGGAATCTGACATTTTTTCACATTTAATCCTCATAACTCAAAGATGTAGACATGACTAACTCCTATTTTTAGAGGAAGCATCTGAGACCCAGAGATTAGATAATTCACAAAATACAAGACTTGTAAATAGAAGAGCTAAGATTTACACGGAGCTCTGTGCTCTCAGCCTGTATGCGGATCTGCTTCTGTCCATCCTGCACTGACAGGTAGCCTGACGAGTCCTGAAGCCTCCTTATGGTTATGGTTAAGCTGCGATTTTATTTTTCTTAAGCCACCTTGTTTGTGCGTTATCATGCAGCTCATTAATGGGATTGTTTTCAAAGCTAACTGATTTTACATTGTCATTGCAGTTATTAATAAGACTTCCATTATGCATAAAGCATTTAGCTATTTTCAGTTAGAAATTTAAACATTTTAGGGGCAGGCACCTGGGTGGCTCAGTGGGTTAAGCCTGAGCTTAAGGTCATGATCTCGGGGTCCTGGGATCAAGCCCCACATCAGGCTCCCTGCTGAGCAGGGAGCCTGCTTCTCTCTCTCTCTCTGCCTGCCTCTCTGCCTACTTCTGCCTACTTGTGATTTCTCTCTCTCTGTGAAATAAATAAAAATTAAAAAAAAAAATGTAAACATTTTAACTAATTAGACCAGGTAAACCCCAGCAAGGTGATGTTCTCCTTCTTAGCTAACAGATTAGCTACAAAGGTAAGTGACTTCCTAAAGCCAGAAGGAAAGGGGCAATAAAACCTTCAGTTGAATTCCTATGTGTCTGCTCCCCGCTGTGGTGGTGGTGTTTGGTCAGGAACGCTAGCTCTTCTTAGCTCTCACATATATTTATTACCGTATTTACTCATTCCTGGCTCTAAGTGTTTTTCTCTTGGAAAAATATCACATCCAGTATTTATTAGCACAAACTATTAAGGAAAATGTTATTTGTAAATGGCAAAAATGGACATAAAACAGAAACACACACAATATTGAATAAGAGATAGTATTTTAGACAAACAGTCCTTCTTCACCTTTGCTCCAAGTGGTGACTTTGTTTTTGAAAATTGCTTTCATTGTCCTCTTGTGCTCTGGGCTGCCTGTTGTCTGTGCCTGCCCTCCTCCCAGCCCCTCTCTCATTCCGAGATCGTCACTGGAAATAAAAGCCTAAAGAGTTTGTGAGTCTCTTTGGACTTCTTCAACATACTTCAATCCCTGTTTTCTCATTAGAACATTCATACTTTTGTGCCTCAGTGGGAATGATCAATTATTTCAATGTCAGTAGTGGTAATATTACCCCTAAGATTTAGCAATTTTCAAAGATCTTTTAACTTAATTAGAGGCATTTGTTATAAATTGAATTAAATCTGTTAAAAGTGCAATGTATTATATTAAAAGTCTAATACCCACATTGGCCAAAGAGACACGATTTTAGGGGGGAGAATCTAGTTTAAACATGCTAACATCAAGATAAACTCGTGAAGTTTTCCTTTTCATAAAATTTTGTAAAAGTTGAAAGAATGGAGAACAATTTTAGCCAGAACATTTTGGTGAAATCTGTAGAATAGAGATACTTTTGTGAAAGTATTTTTCTAAATGCTTGAAACAACGGCAAACCAATAGCAGATTTGAACATTTTAATAACTTTGCTTAAAAAAAATTACACTGATACTGATGTCATTTGTCAGCTATACGTATCAATCCAATAATTGGCATATGATAATAGGATTGTAGTAACTCATATTTTAATTGAGGTATAATTGACACATATCATTATATTAGTTTTAGGTGTACAACATGATGCTTTGATATTCGTGTATATTGTAAAGCGATCAGCATAGTAAGTCTTGTTCTGCTGCCATACAAAGTTATAATTTTTTTTCTCTTGTGATAGGCACTTTTAAGATTTACTCTCTTGACAACTCTCAAGTATGCATTACGATATTTTAACTGTGGTCACCATGCTGTTCGTTACATCCCCATGACTTATTTATTTTATAGCTGTAAGTTTATATGTCTGGATGCCTTTCACTCATTTCATGTATCTCCCCAGCTCCCCTCTCTTTCCAAATAACTGTTTCCTTCTCTTAGCTTATTTGACTTCATTTTCTTTTAAACATGGTATCATAGTGAACTTGCCCAAGAGTCCATACCAGCCAAATCATTTAATAATATACTGCTATGAATTTGTAAGATTTTGCTCAGCTGTCATTTAGAAAGTTCTAATGCTGGTTTTCTAATTTTTTTTAAAGTTTTTATTTATTCATCTGACAGAGAGAGAGAGAGAGAGAGAAAACACAAGCAGCAGGAGTGGCAGGCAGAAGGAGAAGCAGGCTCCACACTGAGCAAGGAGCCCAATGCTGGGCTCGATTCCAGGACCCTGGGATCATGACTTGAGCCAAAGACAGACGCTTAACCGACTGACTCACCTAGACACCCTGGTTTTCTGATTTCTTAAGCACCTAACAATTAGGTTGCAATGGATTGTATAAAATGTTAAATTAAAGGTACAGGCCAACTGACTTAAGCAGATCATGGTTTTTACCTAAACCATTTAGAAAACTCCATGTTTAAAAAAAGTATTCATTTTACAAATACTTGTTTCTTTTTTTTTTCTTTTTTTTAAAGATTTCTATTTATTTATTTGACGGAGAGAGAGAGAGATCACAAGTAGGCAGAGAGGCAGACAGAGGGGGAGGGGAAAGCAGGCCCCCTGCTGAGCAGAGATCTCCCCTCCCTCTCATGCAGAGCTCGATCCCGGGATCCTGAGATAATGACCTGAGCTGAAGGCAGAGGCTTAACCCACTGAGCTACCCAATCACCCCACAAATACTTGTTTCTAAGCACTTACTATACACAGTGTGTAGTTCTAGGGTGTAGGGAGATAGCAATGAATAAGACAAGACAGTTCCTGGAATGCCTGGGTGACTCCGTTTGTTAAGCAGCTGCCTTTGGCTCAGGTAGTGATCCCAGGGTCCTGGAATCGAGTCCCATATCTGGCTCCTGGCTCAGCAGAGAGCCTGCTTCTCCCTCCCACTCTGCCTGCTGTCTTCCTGCTTGTACTCTCCCTCTCCATTAAACGAATAAATAAAACTTTAAAAAAAATTAAAGCTTTAAAAGACAAGGCAGTTCCTGCCTCTATGGAGTTAAGAGCCTCACTAACATATTAATATTAGTATCAGATTACAGTTTCACTGAGTTGCAGAATAACTTCTGGGCACATGTAAGTGAGTTGTGAATCTCTTTCTTACCAGCCCTATCAGCCGACATGTACTCACCCACATGAATCGTGGAAATACACAGGTTTTGGTATCAGACTAACATTAGCTTCAAATCTAGATGCTTGTCTTATTCTGTTTCTTAATAGCTGTATGATCTAAAGCAAAGAATTTGAACTTTCTCATGTCTCATTTCCTCATCTGTATAATGTACATAAAAACACCTGCCCTCCAAAGTGGCCCTGTAAATTAAATATAACATACACATATTACATAGCGTGTTCAGTACAGAAGAGCTGCTATTATTACCTTAGTTATTACTGTCTATGCCAAAAATTCTCACTTACTTAACCACTCTTTTCCATAAACTACTTTTCAGGGAAGTGAATGAAGGAGGAGGGTTTTGTCTACACTAAGTGGGTTTGCAGCTGTAAACCAGCATATGGGAAAAGAATCTCTTCAACGAGTGCTTGGGTTTATGATGTTCAAGGTCATGATAGGTGATTCCATTCAAAGAGAACGTTTATATTAATCCTAGGGACTAGCATTTGTGTAATTTTTTTTTCAGTTTTCACATCATTTCCACATGCTGGATATTGACAATAGGTTTCAATGATTTGAATGACTTCTTATTACCACGTTGGTGACTTCAAACTGTTTTCCAGTTCTGATATGTCTTGAACCCCATTTCCGTCAGGACAACAGATTATTGGTCAAATTCTCTTAGATTTACCATGAGCATTTCCATATGCAGGTCAATATGAGCTTATTGTTTTCCTTAATTTTCCCTCTTCCTCAACAAATGCTTTTTTTCTAATATGTTCATTCACTCTTTGGATGAGCTCCCTGAGCCAGAAACCTTGGAACCATTTTTTTTATTCTTTTCTTGGAGACCCCATATTGAAACAGTCTCCAAGTCCTATTCACTTTGGCTAAATACCTCTCAGATGCACCTGTTTATCCCGCCGCCTCTCCAATTCTCTTTTCCCCTATAAGGATGCTGTTGGCATTTGGGGGTGTTAGTGGTAGAATCGTATTCCCTCAAACAATATGTTGAAGTTGTAGGCCTCAGTACCTCAGAACGTGCTCTTATCTAGAAACAGGGTCATTGCAAATGTAAACTAAGATGACGTCATATTGGAGTAGAGTGGGCCCTTAATCCAATATGGCTGGTGTCTCTGTTTGTAAAGACACAGACAAATGAAGGGAAGAGAGCCATGGAAAAGTTGAGGTAGAGATTGGAATATTGCTGTTACTAGTCAAGGAATGCTTAAGGCAGCCAGAAGCTGGAAGGGGCAAGGAGAATCTTTCCTCTTCCACCCACTGACCGCCGACCATCGCAGGAAACTTCAGAGAAAGCATGGCCCTGCCAACACCATGATTTAAAACTTTCAGTCCAGAACTGGGAAAGAATACATTTCTGTATTTTTTAAAAAATTTTTTTAAGGATTTTATTTACTTATTTGTCAGAGAGAGAGCACAAGCAGGGGGAAGCAGCAGGCAGAGGGAGAAGTAGACTCCCCGTTGAGCAAGGAGCCAGACGTGGGACTCGATTCCAGGACCCCGGGATCATGACCTGAACCGAAGGCAGAGGAGGAACCAACTGAGCCACCCAGGCATCCCCATTTCTGTCATTTATAATCACCCAGTTTGTAGTTATAGCAGCCCTAGGGAATTCATATAAGGGGCAAGAGGGATCTTCATCATTTGAGACTCTCAAGCACATTTCAGGAAGCTTGGTGTCTTTGCCACCCTTCCTGTTATCATGACAACAAAGAACAGCCATGCCATCCTTCTGAAAGCTCTACACTTCTACTCATAGTTGAGCAATACTAGTTGGTCATCATCTAAGCGGTAATTCATTCTCAGAACCCTTTGGACTGGACCCTATTATTTCCCCCCTGCAGTCAGAGCAGTATTTCTAAAACATGGCACCGCCCCCCCGCCCCCCGCCATATCCTTCCCTCTGAAATACTCCAGGGGCTACTGAGAGTAGCAGGATGGGGACCAGACACCTCAGTATGGCACCACTGGCCAGGCCTTCCATAAGCTGACTCCTTCTCCTGCTCTAACTTTCTTCACTTATTTGGACTTTCTCCACCCAATTGAACTTATTTTCCGTTTTAGAAATGGAACTCTATTCTTTGGAAAATGGTGTATGTGATGGCATGCTCTCCACGCTTTCCCGTGTTCCCTCTCCTCTCATTTGTCTAATTCCTCTTTAGATCACAGGTCTCAGGAGGGAAGTCTTCTTTAGCCCAGTCTGAGATAGGTGTCCATCCTGGGTTCTCCCATAGCATTCTGGATGTAACTGTAACACTTCCCACTCTGGATTTTATCCCCAGGTTTTATTTGTCTTTTCACTCATCTGTCTCTACCAACAGAATGACATTTCTGTGGGTGAGTGACAATGTTGCTCATCTGTGAAAATCCAGAGCCCATGTCTATTAGCATTCTATTGCTGCTTTCCCACACTACCACAAGCTTGTGGCTTAAGCAACACAAGTTTACTATTTTGCAGTTCTGGAGGTCAGAAGTCTGCAGTGGGTCTCACTGGGCTAAAATTAGGTATCAGCAGAACTACATTTTATTCTAGGGAGAATGTTTCCTTGCTTGTTCCAGCTCCTAGTAGCTGGCCTTATCCCTTGCCTCCTGGCTTCTTTCTTCCATCTGTAAAGCCAATGAATTTGGGCCAAGTCTTTCTCACACTGCCATTCTTCTGGTTCTCCTTCTTGTTGTCTCCCTGTGTCTTCTGCTTCTCAATTTCACTTTTTAAGGACCCTTGTGAATTCCTCGGGCCCATCCAAATTATCCCTAATATTCTCTTTATTTAAACTCAACTGCTTAGTAAACTTAATTCCATTCTGCTACCTTAATTCCCCTTTGCCATATAATTTAACATAATCACCTGTTACAGGGATTAGGTATGGACATATTGGGGATTGGAGGGGGGTGGTGGTTATCTTGCCTACTACGTCATCACAGGGCCTGACATATACATTCATAGAATAATGATCTGGTGAATGAGTGAGTTGTGTCCCATTAAACCAGCTTCCATGAAGGAAGAACCCTTTCTTTCTTTCAGGTTTCAAATAAAGGGGCCCATTTTCCGATAGTCTTGAGTTCCTTCTATTGCTAAACTGATGGAGAGTTCCTCATGGCAAGTCAGCAGACAGGAGTTAGAAAACTCTTTCCAGTTGTGTCAACTTGGGCAAATCACTTAACTTCCTGTTGCTTTAGTTTGTTTAGCTTCTGAAAAAGTCTGAGGGACTATGATGAGGCTTTCTCCACCATTAACACGGTATGACCTATCCATGTATTAGAATGACTCCCTGAAATGCTGACCACTAAGCCTTAGGAAAAGACTCACAGTCACTGAGGATTCCATGTTCCAAAACTTGATAAATGGAACATGAGGAAAAGAGAAATGAGAAATACTCAAATAAAAGAACTACATGAAAATAAAAAAATAAAAAATAAAAAAATAACTTGATTTAAAAAATGCTACATTTAGACTATGGCTAGTTATACCAGAAGAAGGGAATATGGAAATTTTAGTGCCATTTATCCATAGTGTCTTTTAAAAGGATTATTATGCACAGTTGATGAATAATGGGTTTTGGCTGTCTACAAATCCCTAAGGACTTCTGTTCACAGTCGAAGAGAGTTTAAGAACGCATTCCATGCTTTTTTTTTTTTTTTCCCAAAGCAATTTCGGTCCTTTTTTTTTTTTTTTTTTATTACACTGATGGATCATAGAAATCTTGTTTGATATCGGGTCTCTATAAGGACTGGGCATGGAAGGGGGATATATGTGTGTCATATGAAATGTGGCTGAAGTTCAGAGAAATAGGTTTCATTTAATAGCTGAATACTGGATGACCTGACCATTCTTCTCAGCCTCTGGCAGCTCACCCTGTGAGCGATAGAGGAGTCGCCTGCATGAACTGAGGAGTAGCTGCTGGCCTCAATGTGATTTTGCAGTGATCTGTGTGCTCTATGGCTTCCTTCATAACCAACAAATCAATTCCCACTATACGTATTACACACCCCAGTGGCAGAGGCCATTTATTATCCTTTTGATGGTCATACTCTTTGTACATAACCAAGAAAGATTACAGAGGATGGAAAGAACAGTTGAAATGTGGATCAAGATAGTGTACAATGGCACTGGTTTTTTATAATGTGCCTTACATGTAGACAAGAATAAAAGAGATGTTTGCTTTCAAGAAAATTTCAAAACATGGATGCAGAATTTTCTTTTGAATGAAATATATTTCGAGAACAATATAGGGAGGCATAATTGTGGCTGTAATTCTCTATCTGTACCCATCTGGAGTTCAGGTACAAATTCAAAATGATTAAAAGAAAAGGACTGTCCCTGTCACATGGGAATTGTGTATAAAGTACTCTTTGACAAGTTTTCTTCACCCAACAAGCTTATGGATATTTACTTTTATTTACCATCATCTAACATCAACTGAGTCCTGTCTTAATTTCTAACTTCGCAGTATATAATTTTTCAGACTCTAAATGATTGATTCCAGGTCTTTCCTAATTATCAGGATCCAGATACTATAGGTATCACTGTTAAACAAACAAGTAAAAACAAATACTGATTTGTGTTCACTAGGTACAAAGGAATTATTTTGAATTCGATATAAGTGATTCATGGTGACATTTTAGTGTTCTTTGCCCTAACGCAAATGCCCCACCAACAAATATGTGTATCTGAATGTGGGCGGGAAATATTTATCAGTGAAACTAATGACAAAAGTATGACTTTATAGTGGATTCTGTGCATAAACATTTAAACTGCTTAGTCATTTATATCAATGAAAAGAACAGTGGAAATTTCCAAAGGTCAAATAAGCTACTGTCTCTTCTGTTTTGCATCATCTGAGATTTTCTGGGTTTTTGCAAACCACACAATGCCAAATCTGTATTTGGTTTTCTCTTCTCTTTGAAGAGGCACACCAGCAACAGAATAATTAACTGAAGAGCAGCATGCACAGAATATTTGCTTTAGCAGTGTAGAAAGTTCTGGGTTTCATTTCCCATGATGATAAATGTAGTAAGGTATTCTTGAATCCTTCTATGAGGACCTTGTTACCATTGGGAAACCAAAACCTCTCAGGGGTCTGTTTCCTGTTTAGTTGTTCCTCGTTTGTATAATTGAAAAGCAGGCTCAGTACAGACTGCACGTCGATGGCTTGGATGATGCTCTACACCTTCATGGGAAAATACACACAAGAACAACAAAAGGGAACTGTCAGCATCAAGTTCAGTGCCTCATGAGTCCTGCATAGACCAAAAGGCTAAAGTCATGGATTGGAATTCTAAAGACAATATGGGTTTTCTTTTACTTTCTGTTGTTATCAGGGTTTTTTTTTAAGATTTTATTTATTTATTTGACAGAGAACACAAGTAGGCAGAGAGGCAGGCAGAGGGAGAGGGAGAAGCAGACTCCCCACTGAGCAGAGACCCTGATGCGGGGCTCAATCCCAGGACCTTGAGATCATCACCTGAGCAGATGCTTAATGGACTGCTCCCAGGTGCCCCTCAGTTGTTGTTGTTTTTTAATTTTATCTCTGTAAAGACTCTTGTTTCTATTATTTATCTTCTCCTTTTCACGGTTCAATTATCATCATATTTAGTCTTCAGAGAGAGATAAGCTTTTGTATATACAATCTTTTGAATCTATGAATTTCATTTCTGTTATGTTCTCACACTGCCTCAACTGCCGCTGAGCTACCTCCTATCATACTAGCTTCTCCTTTGGTAAGATGCTTTTAATCAGGACCATTTCTGGTTGAGAAATTTACTGAATTACTCTAGAATATTTTTCTAGAATAGAATCAGACACGCTAACCCAGGACTTGGAGCCTAGTCATTATAAAGATCGATCACTGATGTAACAAAACTGACATTTTGTTAAGCTGGTGATGCTATACATTGATGATACTTACTATTTGAGTGAAGCAACATATGCATATCCTGTTTATATCTCTTTAAAAATAAAAGGAATCACATCGTCTCCTACATTTCTTGGGCTCGATGGAAGGCCAGCCTATTTCAAAGTAGTTCTAGTAAATATGGGAAGAGGGTAAAGCAGTGGATTGAGTATTTGTTTTCTTGTGATGGAGGTGTTCAAAGTCTTTCATGGCTCTTAACTTAGTCATCATACTGACCCTGGGGTGTGGGTACTGTTAGCATACCCCCTTTCCATATGAGCAAACAAAGGCATTGAAAGGACTTCTATGTAGACAGGCAGAGTCCAGAGCTTATACTTGTAGTCCCTAAGCTATGGGAACTCTACTGTATATTCCCTGCAGGGGAGAGGCAGAGGGAGAGGGAGAGGCAGAGTCCCCACTAAGCTGAGAGCCCAATGTGGGGCTTGATCCCAGGACCTAGAGATCATGACCTGAGCAAAAGGCAGACACTTAACCATCTGAGCCACACTGGCGCCCCATGCCTCTAACTTACTTTCAGATACTTCTTCATCTTCTTTCCTGCAAAAACTCTAATTTTAGAAACTTTGAAAACATCTCTTGATCCCAATACCAAACAGAGAGAGGAAACAGGATTGAAATCAGAATTTCCTGGATGTAATTATTTTATGTTTAGTTTCAACAGAATGTCAGTATTGTGTTAAGGAATAAGAGAACTTCAAAGTTTCAAATTCTCATTTGCATACATCCAATGGCATATTAATAACTCATTATTAATTAATAACTCATTAATAATTAATAACATTAATAACTCCTATATTAATAACTTGTTTTTTAAAATAGTTAACTTTTAACAAGGCATATACAAATAACAAAATCTAATTTTAATAAAGGTCGCTGTGGGTTGGTGAGATAAACAGGAATATATAATGGATTTTAAAGATTCTTTAAAATAAGTTTATTACTTATAATAATTCATTTCCATATTTCTTTTACAATGTCTTATTGTAAAATACACATAACATAAAATTTATCATCTTAACCATTTTTAAAAATACAGTTCAGCAATGTTAATTACATTTACATCACCATGCAACCAATCTCCACAACTTTTTCATCTTGCAAAATGGAAACCTTATACCATTAAGACCCTCCCCACTCTGACCCTGTAAAATTCATTCTACCTTCTATCTTCGTGAATCCTACTACTCTAGCTACCACATATAAGTGGAATCATAAGGTATTTGTCTCTATCTCGCTGGTTTAATTCATTTAGCATAATGTCCTCTAGGTTCATGCACGTCATGGCAGGTGTCAGCAGTTCCTGCCTTTTTAAGGCTGAATAACATTTCATTTGATGGACAGTTAGGTGGCTTCTACCTCTTGGTTCTTGTGAATGATACTGCTATGAACAGAGGTGTACAAATATCTGTTTGAGATTCTGCTTTGAATTCTTTTGGATATATACCCAGAAAGAATATTGCTGGATCATATGGTAGTTCTAATTTTATTTTATTATTTTATTTTATTTTATTTTATTTTATTTTATTATTTTTAGAGAGGGGGAGAGCATAGATGGGGGAAGGGTACAGGGAGAGGAAGAGTGAGAATCTCAAGCAGCTCCATGACCAGCACTGAGCCTAACATGGTGCTAGATCCAACGACCCTGAGATTATGACCTGAGCTGAGATCAAGACTTGGACGTTCAACCAACCCAGCCACGCAGGAGCCCCACAGTAGCTCTATTTTTAATTTCTTGAGAACCAGCCATGTGGTGTCCCAAAACAATCACACCAATTTACGTTCCTACCAGGAGTGTACAAGAGTTCCTATTTTCCCATACCCTCCTCAACGCTTGTTATCTTCTGACTTTCTTTTCTTTCTTTTTTCTTTTTTTCTCTTTTGGTCAGTCATCTTCCTGACTGCTGTGAGGAGATACCTCATTTTGATTTTGTTTTCCATTTCTATTTACATGCTTCTTTCCATGGTTCCACTTTTATTTATTTAATTTATTTTTTTATTACGATATGTTAGTCACCATACAGTACATCATTAGTTTTTGATGCAGTGGTCCATGGTTCATTGTTTGTGTGTAACACCCAGTGCTCCATGCAATCTGTGCCCTCCTTGATACCCATCTCCACGGCCGCTCTTAGTCCTCCATTACAGCAAACAGAAGCTCAAGTAATCTGAGTCCAAGTATTTAAGAAATAATTTCATTCCATTTCACTTTCACAATGTCTTTATTATGGTTTCACACTATTTTACTGCTGGGCATGTAAGCTTAAGATCCAAATTCATTATTGCTGTGTTTGTAGCTGTTCTTCTGTTGCCCGTGGTACTGGACCTGGGGGACTCCTCAAGCATCTACATTTCGTGCTGGTGTCTGTGTTTTCGGAGCTTCAGCTAGCTCAGTGGAGAAGCCAGGGCTTCTGGTACATCATTCTGCTGATGGCTTCCCTCTGGTTCCTAAGGCTCTACCTGCATTACCTTAGCCAGTGGCTGTTCCTCCAGGCCATTTCCACTCCTGTTACAAAGTGAGTGCTTTCCCCTGCAAGTCAAAGGGATGCATTTTCATCTTGATCGGCCAAATGAAAGTGCAAAACTCCTCTCAGTCCATTTGCCCAAAGACCTAAAATGTGGGTATGATCTGAAGAGACAAAAATGTCTTTACCTAAGAGCAAGAAGGTCGATTACAGTTATAGTCTCATCTTATGGGCCTGTATAGACAACACGTATCTGGCACATCAATATTTCTCTAAAATTTAGCAGATTCAAGTATGTTCTACCCTCTGAGCAGAACCCAAAAAGGAATTTAGCAACTGTATTTTATTCTGTTTTGATTTTATCAGAGTGACTCGGGCTGAAGGTATTTTAGAAGTAATGTAAGTGTGATTTATCACCTATGCTCAGGGAGGCAAAGATTGCTTTTCTGCAAAATGATTGAATTTAAACAATTACCAAACTCAAGCCTAGACAGCTTTCTGGGCCATTATACTCTGGAAAAAGACGACACTTTGCAGGTTATCTCTCCATAAACCGGATTCCATAGACACTGTACATAGACAAACAGATAGAAATCAATACAAGTAAAATTCATTTTCTCAAATGTAGATGTTGCAGATAAAAATAAAGATGTGTGTATATTTTCAATTAAGAAGATCACAAACAACTTTAAGCCACTGTGAAAAAGAGTATGTGTGTATTTTATACATACACACATAGAGTTTTTGACTGTGCTTTGAAATTAAATCGCAAATATATAAATGACTTGGAATATGCACATTTACATATACTAAATTACCATATCTTCTAGAGAGATTTTTAAATAGATATATTTCTTTCTCCCCCCCCCCTTTTTTTTTCTTGCTCTCTCTCTTTTTTCTTTCTTCTGGTGAGGGATTCCAAAGTAGAAAGGACAAATGTCATATGCTTGAGCTATTTTGTTTTGGTAATGCTCTTTTACTTCTACAATTAAAAAAAAAAAAAGGAAAGCTCTATTTTTATTGGTTGTTAATAAAATGGGACTGCAAGAAAAATGTCTTGGCAGTCCAGTTTACCTGATTTCTTAAGCATCAGAAGACCTAAGATAAGATAGGGTATTTTGTTGGCTATTGTCTAGATCTGCAGGCTCCAATCCTACATTAGCTCCATGTCACACTGGAGTTATGAGACATGACAGTAACCACAGCCACTAGGAGCATTTCTTCTCCTACTGTTCTGTGTTGGGTCCTCTGCTATGAAATGTACACACATTACTTCATGACATTCACAAAGCATAAGAACAACGCATAAAACTTCCTCCAAAGCATAGGTCAAGGAGTGGATAAAATGAAGAACTCGTTTTTAGTTGAGAGCTGGGAAAGAGGGTGTGTGAGCAGAATGACTGTGGCTGAAATAGAGGGGAGGGAAAACTTAGAGCAGAATGAGATCTCACTTGGCCATAGACAAAGGGTAGCAACACCTGGGTCAAGGCTGCCTGAATGACTGGGCTCACCTTGGATTTGACCCTTCAGTTTTTAGGTTGTGTCAAGTTGTCCCTTTTCAAACAGCTAAGGGATAGGATATTTTTACTCATAGCAGAGCAGTGTTGTTCTGTATTTGAGGATCTATCTAGAGGAATCACTCAAAATTCATCAGGTATGTTAAGACTCAGAAGAATGATTAGACTGGTTTACATTTCTGGTTTCAGATAGAGGTTGACTCATTACTACGTCCACTGGTATATTTTGCATTCCACACAGCCTACATGTGAGTGCGTATTATCTGCAGGGCAGTTCTTAGAGAATGCTCTGCTCAGAGGGTAGAATTATTTTTTTTTCTATGGTTGCCTATGACATAAGAACAATGGCCAAGATAGAATTTGCCTTTTACTGGAACGTGAGCTCTCGTGGCGGTCCTATGGGGTTGGGAAAAGATGAAACCTTCTAACACCCAATTTGGGGGTACTATTAAGTGTCAATTTTTCTATATGAAAAAAAGAAAGCATATAATCTAAAAATTATTTTGTATACCTGGCATCTTGTGTAATTTCTCTTGTTTACACATACGTGGTTGCTTTGTTTTCCCACAGATTTCATTTTTCCCCTTTTACGGTGGAGCTTTGCTACCCAACTTCCTCACTTCAAATCAGAGAAGA
Organism: Enhydra lutris kenyoni; assembly: GCF_002288905.1. Lineage (NCBI taxonomy): Eukaryota > Metazoa > Chordata > Mammalia > Carnivora > Mustelidae > Enhydra > Enhydra lutris. Next base: position 9,672,115 of record NW_019154132.1, on the reverse strand, counting down.
GTTGCTTGTGGTTGTGGTGGGACCTTTAGTGCTGAATACAGTGATACTTCCTTTGGTTCTGATCAGATGGGGCTGTCAGCTACTGTTTGCCTCCTGCCCTGACATCTTGTCAAAGTTAATCATTACCATGGGACTATGGACAGTTCTAGACCCACTGGCAGTGTTTATAGTGGATACTGCCCTGGGGGTAAGTCAAGTAAAATAATCGGGATATGAGTTCTTGACATAAAATTTAGCTTTAGTGCATGAATCAGTTGATGTGGGAAGTTCCAGTAATCATGAAGAATTCAATATTTATGTTAAATTGAAGTTACTAAGTTTTTCCTCATCATAAAAATGATGGATGTCTATTATAATCAACTGAAGTGTTTTTAACAGTCTTAAATGAACATTTGCAGAATAAGCAGGAAATAATGTTGGCAATCAAATTCAAACTAATTGGTGCATTTTCACAATTATTACAGAGAAGTTTTATTTGGTAACTTTTTGTTGGTGACTCTTTTTAGTAATAAAGATTTTCACAGCCAAACTTTATTTAAAAAGGAATCATACAGTAGTTCCTTCAATTGGTTAGGTTACTTATTTTCTTTGACTTAATACTGTTCTGTAATAAATATACTCAAGAAAAAGTAGAGCTTTTTAAACAATTCTAAGTAATAAATGAAATTTTAAAACTTACTCCATAGGTACTTATTTTGACTTTCATCATGCTCATGAAATGAAAGGAAATCTGAATTTTAACTACATTTTTATACCGTAGAGCTGGCTATGAAACATAGCTCTAAGCAAGAGAGCAGATGGATACTATAAACACATCAATGTGATCAAACAGTCATTTATAAAATTATCTTAATTGATCAAATACTATTCCATAACTGGTGTATTTGTCTGTTCTAGAAGAAAAAGAAAAGTTCTACAATTGGTTTATGTGTGTCGAGACTATATCCATTGTGCCAAATAGATCACAGAGGTGGAGCCTTTTGATGGACTCTCCTCATTAACAGTGTTTGAAATGCGCTTGTAGAATCGCTGTTCAGAGTGATTGGTGAGATCAGGCCCCGGGTGCTGTGGTCGGCAGTGAGGAGGAGCAAACCCAGTCACCGCTTCATTTCTACCTCTCAGGCTGCACTCTGCCACAGCGGGGCTTCTCCCACTTTTCTGGGTTTATTCCTCCCCTGGGGATCTTACTAAAATACAAATTCTGAGTCAGAAGCTGGGGGGTCTGAGATTCTGCGTAGGTATCTGTAACAGATACCTACGTGATGCCAAAGATGTTGGTTCGTGTACCAGATTGCACTGCGACAAGGTTGTAGGCTCCTTATTCTCCCTTTCCTTTTGTTTGCTCAGGGTTCCTGGGGTGTTCTCAACAAGACTGGGGGCCCAGATGCACTGAGTCCATTAATGGCCTGTTAGGCTTTGAGTGAGGATTCTGTTTATTTCTAGCAGCGTTACCTCTGCTAGAGATGCTCAGAACCTGCAGACAAATGGGACAGTTGACTCTGGAACCATGCAGACCATTCAGCATTATTAAAATGACTTAAAGCAGTGCTCATGGAGCCTGCCAGTATATCCAGTTTCTAGTCCTGCTGCTGAGGGTTGAAGGAAGAGCCGGGCACCAAGGAAAGTTTGTCAATGTTTGGAGGGCTGACGTGTTTCCAATTCTAGCCAGCAACGACTGTCTGAAATCTCAGTACCATCGCACACCTTGATGACAGGTCAGAGTAGGTGTGTTTTCAACACCATCTCTATGTCCCCCCCACCATCATTAGCTGCATTCTGATTTTAGGCAGATTGTGCTGGAGCCAACTGGATTTTGTCCAGATTCTGACTTCCCTCAGACTTCTGATTAGCGAGGGGGAGACTGAGTGATCAAGGTTGGTTGAGCAGGAAGTGTAGAGGGCCACGCTGTTTGCATTCCACCGGGATCATATTCCATGCCATCTCCCAGTTCTTCCCAGAGGCCTGATAGGCCTCTTGAGCACATGGGGTGCCAGTCCAATCTCGGTGCAACCCCACAGGTGAAGCCATTTGGGGAGGATGAGCAGCTCTGTCATCTGCTGAGATCTCATCATAAGAGTGACTGCAGCCCTCATGGAATGGCTTTCCTTATTCCAGTCAGGTCCTCTAGAGAGATTAATAGCTGAGTGGGCCACTGTATCAAAGACAGCTGACAAAATGAGCAGTATAAATTTACTCTGGGGCCTCTGATGTAATCTACAGGAAAGTAGCCTCCAGCAGGGCCATCTCAGCACCAGTTCGGAGGTCTGTAACCTGATGGAAGCTGACTTGGATTCTAATAGATGAGTATAGCACCTATATCTTTCCCCACTTGGAGAGAAAAGCTGAAGTTTCGTTCCCAATCTGCACGATTATAGACTCTCCAGTTAGAATCCATTAGGCTTCATTGCAGATGACATCTAATTTTGCTGTCATTAAAAAAAAAAACTTCAAAGCTGCAGGTAACCCACAGAGCAGCAGCCTTGGAGTCCACACATGGACATGCCCATTAATTAAATCAAAATTCACATTTTAGCATGAGCTCACCAAATTTGAGAAGTACTGCTCTAAAGTGGTGGTTCTCAAAGTGATGTCCCTGGGTAAATAGCATCAGTTTCACCAGGGAATTTAATTGCAGTGCAAACTGAAATGCAAAATCTCAGACCCTGTACCAAATCTATGTGATCAAAAACTCTGGGAAGGAGCCCAGCCTCTGAGAAGGGGCTACTGTGCTTTAACAGCCCTTCCAGTTGATTTGCATGCTCATTAAATTCAGTGAACTACCACTCCACATGCGATCATAGTTATCATAGATTGAAAGTCACTCCTGAGATTCGACTTGCCTGGGTTCATACCTACAGTTCTTTCAGCACTGCCTTTTAGCAGAGAAAGCCAGGGATCACTTGTACTTATTTGATCCTGATCAGCTAGCCAAGAAAGAGGCTGCCTTATTTTACTGATACATTTTGTTCTGGATTTTTTTTTTTTAATGGCAATCCAGAAGGAGATGTGGCAGATGGAATGGTTTGAGGCTGATGCATGGGTGGCTGTTGATGTTGCTAATAACATTTTGTTAGTTTCTCAGTTTGCTGGCTCAGAGGTTGGCAATGCATTCCCAGACCCCTGTTGATGAAACAACAATTCCACCAGGTTCATAAATTCTTTCTCTGCCTGAGCCTCAATCTAGATAAAAAGTAGAGGAAGGATTTGCTATTGAATGTTTTAATTGATCAGCATGTATTTATTGACTGTATACTCTCTGCACAGGATTTTAAAAGAAACAGAGTAAGTATGGCATGATTTCTGCCCTCAATGTAGATAGATAAGGATAACATGTAGATAGATAAGGATAGATAAGGATAAGGATAAGAACAAAGATCAAACAAGGGTAGAATACAAGTGTCTTCATTCAGCAAATCATTCTTGAAAATCCGTTAGACATTATAATGGATTAATGGAAAGAGCATTGACTTGGAGTCAGGGAAAGTGTGTTCTGGTCTCAGCTCTGCCATTTCTCAGCTATATGATTCTGGGTAAGTCAGTCTTCAACTTCTTCATATGTACCACCAAAAAGTAATAATACCTACAAATAATAACACGTACCTTACTCATTTCACAGTATTGTTGGGACAACCAATTGGAAATATTGAAATATCTAAGGAAATATTGAAATATTGAAAAATATTAAATATTATTGAATACTGAATATTGGAAAATGATTGAAAAATTGAAAAATCTAAAGCATCATACATATAAACTGAAAGGAACAAGGTTGAGGATTATAATGAAGTGATGGTACTTACACTCTGTGTACAATATAGGATGTAAGAGTCATTGCCCATGATCCAGGCAGGAACTTCCAGTCTAGGTAGAGAATCACACACACAAGACAAAGTATGGGCAGTATGTGATGAATGCCATCTGGTAGGCATATCACCTATTCCCTTATATCTTTCAAGTCTTTGTTCAAATGATACCTTTTCTGATCACGGTATATAGTAATACACCTCTATCCCTCCTGTACTTTTTTCTGCTTCATGTTTTTCTTCAAAATGCCATCTTCTAATCTACCATACTAATAACTTAATCTTGCTTACATGTTTATCCACCACCTCCACCCCAACTAAATGTAAACTCCAAGAACATAGGGCTTTTGTCTAATTTTATTCACTCTTCTATCTTCAGAGCTTAATGACACATCGTGGACATTCACAAAATGTGTGTGGACCAAGTGAATGATTAGCATCTGCTGATTAGATTACATTATTGGCATTATGTATGTATCAATTTTAGTATGTGTTGTCAGTGAATCCACATCTGTTTCTTTGCCTTTAAGAAATAGCAGAAGGGGGGTGCCTGGGTGGCTCAGTGGGTTGAGGCCTCTGCCTTCGGCTCGGGTCGTGATCTTGGGGTCCTGGGATCGAGCCCCGTGTCGGGCTCTCTGCTCGGCGGGGAGCATGCTTCCCTTCCTCTCTCTCTGCCTGCCTCTCTGCCTACTTGTGATCTCTGTCTGTCAAATAAATAAATAAAATCTTTAAAAAAAAAAAAAAGAAATAGCAGAAGGGGAAGATCTAGAATAGGAGAAATGTATGACAACACTTACAGATCTTCTGCTTGAAGTCCAAGCAACAGATTCACATTCCTCAAGGTTGACCCATTAACAAATACAGAATATAAAATCGAAATTTTGGTGTAGCGGTGAAAGAAACATCAGTTGAGAGTCAGAATATCTGACTTTGAGTCATTGTCCAAGTGTTAAAGGATATTCTGATGTAAGGAAAATATAGATTAACCTGAGTTTCTGTTTTTATTTGTACATATGTGATATGGATTAGTTCTGAACATGTCCATTTAAGCTATACTTATTTATATAATTGTCAGTTTAAAAACTAAAGAAATTCTTCCTTCTTTCTTACACTGAAGAAAATACACTTTATTTACATTTATATTACATATTACTTCCACCTAATACCATAAGAGTCATAATTACAGAGCATTTATGTTTTATAAAATTCAGAGGTCAAAGATATCAAGTGTCAATGTTCTAGGTCCTTAACATTAAACACTAGTTTTTAAAGACCTCATTGCCTTGTATTTATTTCTAACTCAATATAGAATGTGTTGTCCCTTGTCTAAAAGAAGTACTTATTGTTAAATTGACGTAATGTAAACTTTGGTTTTCAAGCTCACATTAAATAGACTGATAACTTTTTTTTATAATTTTCTAAAATAAGCTAACTATTTTATGCATAGTACAATTAAATTCCTTTCAAATCTGCTTCAGAGAGAAAAAGATCTTTCCACCATCATATTTAATTTCTTTATCTCTTGTGCTCATTAAATTCAGAAGTTAATAGTACGTAAATAATACATGGCTTTTACTTTATGAATTACATGTAGAGTATACACATTTAAAAGCTTATAGGGAAAATGAGAAAACACACACACACACACACACACACACACACACACACACACAAAACAACCTGGTAAACCAGCTATGGAAACCCAGTCTGTTTCTTTTCCTTTATATAGCTGAAGATCTGGTGATCTTTAGTACTTTGAGAATTTAATTTAAAAACAAATTATGGTATCATATGGTTTTTATGTATTTAAATTCATCTAACTCGATGAACGGTATTTCCATCCTATTTCTTACATTTGTGTTTTCTTTCCTCAGCGGCTTACACATAATGACAAGACTCCTGTAGCTGACGCAGCAAAGCTGTACTGGGTATTTGTGAGAACCGAGCATTCGGGAATTCTTGGTGTAATGCTCACAGTGCTCATTTACATCCTCCTGTTCATCATTTCTTCTTTAATTTTCTATTTGTGTTGTCTCAGGTAAGGTGTTTCAATCCTTTTGGTTCTTAAGTGTGTTCAGCCTCCAGTCTTGTTGTGCAGTTAGGTTGTGAGAATATGGTTAAAGAAGAGAAGTTAGAAACACATCTACATGTCTAAGATAGAAATGTCCTTGTTGGGGCACCTGGGTGGCTCAGTTGGTTATGTGTCTGCTTTCATCTCAGGTCATGATCCCAGGGCCCTGGGATTGCTCAGGTCCTGGGCTCCTCATTGCTCAGCAGGGAGCCTGCTTATCCCTCTCCCTCTGCCCCTCCCTGCCCCATTCTTGCTGTCTCATGTGTTCTCTCTCTCTCTCTCAGATACATAAATAGAATCCTAATAATAATAATAATAATAATAAAAGAAAGAGAAAGAAATGCTTGGTTATTTGTAACATCTATCATGAAGACTGGCTGAGAAATTAATCAACTTTTGGGGAAATATTTTCTCTATAATAGAGAAATTTTTCTGTAAAGCATTATACCGGTTTCTTCAAACTAGCGGCCAACAAGAAACAAGGAGTTGTTAATCCCTTGATATCCAATAATATCCTGATAAATTTCCCAGGAAGCTTATGTAAAATTATTTTTCTCTCTTCCTTCTAATCCACTTTCTTCCCATTCTTCCCACTCCTGCCATAATCATTAAAAGAAGAATCATCCTTCAGCTTTTATCCTGAATATTGTAGGGTTTGGTTTTCCAGGTCACTCATTTAGCAAGCAAGGTGTGTGTGTGTGAGGAAAAATGAGAAAAGTAACAAATTCTAGGCAGTATAAAAAGTGCTAGGAAGACTTTTCACTCTGTTGATAGTTCCCTTTGCTTTGCAGAAGCTTTTGAGTTTGAAATAGTCCCATTTGTTCAGTTTTGCTTTTGTTGCTGGTATTTCTAAAAGCCATGGATATGAGTATCCATGAAGTCATTGGCAAAACCAATGTCTTGAAACTGTCTCCTTGTGTTTTTTAATAGAATTTTTACAGTTTCAGGTCTTATATTTAAGTCTTTAATCCACTTTGCATTGATTTTTGTGTGTGCTTTAAGGGCTTATTTTCATTCCTTTGCATGTGGATATCCAGTTTTCTCAGCACCATTTGTTGAAAAGACCATCCTTTTTCCATTTTATATTTTTGGCACCCTTGTTGAAGATCGATTGACTGTATATGCATGGATTTCTTTCTGGGCTTTCTAGTCTATTCTGTTGGTCTGTTTGTCTGTATTTATTGCCAACAACATACTGTTTTAAGTACTGTAGATCTGTAATATAATCCAACAATTCCACTTCTAGAAATTTACTCAAAATCAGGATTTCAAAGAGACATGAGCATTCCCATGTTGATTACAGCATTATTCACAATAGCCAAGATGTAGAAACAACCTAAATGTTCATCAACAGATGAATGGATAAAGAAAACGTGGTAGACACACATGATGGAATATTATTCAGGTTTGAAAAAGAAGGACGTCTTGCAATATGTGACAGCATAAACGTTGGGGGCATTATGCTAAATGAATTAAACCAGTTACAGAAGGACAAACACTCCATGTTTCAACTTACATGAAGTATCTAAAATAGTCAAAGTCATAGAAGCATAGTGTGGAATGGTGCTTGTCAGGGTCTGAGGGAAGGGGGAAATAGACAATAGCTTTTCAACAGACATAGTTTCAATTATGCCAGATGATTGAGTTCTGAGATCTGCTGTACAACATCATGCCTGTAATTTATAGTACTCTATTATTTACTTAAAGAATTGTTAAAAGAATAGATTTTAACTGTTCTTACCATAATAAAAAAGAAGTGCTAGGAAGAGGTCAACACAAAAGTCTCTAAGAGCATAGAGAAAAGGAATCAATGCAGGTCTGGAGGAGGATTGGGGTAGCATCCAAACACATCAGTTGAAATACAGCCCTTGAGTAATTTTCAAAGTTTTAATATAATCTCAGTGGAAGAAAAACAGAGGGAAGAATGTTCCTGGGCAAAGGGAAGGTGCATGAAACCATATGATCCTGAGAAATTATGACATATTTGGCCACTCAAAAATATTTTAATATGGCTGGAGGATAGGATATGGGGCAATGGCAGTTGACTAAGATACGATTAGAAGTGTAGTCAAGGACTAGATAATAAACGTCTTGATATCATGTTGTGGAGCTTGAATTTGTTGGTAAAGTGAAATAATTGAAAGATTTTCAATAACTTTAATTTTAGGAAGATCACTCTACTGACAGAAGGGAGAGTGTGTTTAATAGTGGTCAGGTTGAAAGCAGGGAAATCTAGTTACGAAGCCATTTCGATAGTCTAGGCAGCATGTCAAGTGCCTTCACTAAAGAGAAGGACACAGGAAATGGACAGTTATGGCATATTGAAGAGATAGTTGACATACGTAGAACTTTTGGGCTTGTTGGAAATTGAAGGTGAAGGAAGAATGACATTTAGTATAACCTTAAGTTTTGGAATGGGGCATCCATGGGTGGATGGTAGTACCATTATCATAGACAGAGATTACATGGAGAACAAACATTTATTTTTTTTAATACAATCAAGAAAGATTTATTAACTTCTAATATATCATTAGGTTTGCTTTGTTAACATTGTGAAAAATACTGCAAAATCATTTCTTATAAACAACATTTCTACTGTTATTTGCTTCTTTAAAGAAGAATAATATTAACTTTGTAACTTGTATGCATTTAAAATTTTGAGCTCCTGTAAAGGAATGGCAAAAAAGGAAATACATCGATTACGTGTAACAGAGAAGAAAGTTACATTTTTACAAAAGTCATATTTTTTGGCAGTAAATTATAAGAGAAGTTTCTTATATAAGACTTTTTAAGATGGCATTGACAATGATTTATAACAAATGTAGAAATAATTTTTATCTGGTTCTTTCTTTTTTTAAAATTTTTTATTTTTTATTAACATATTATATATTATTAGCCCCAGGGGTACAGGTCTGTGAATTGCAAGGTTTACACACTTCACAGCACTCACCATAGCACATACCCTCCCCAATGTCCATAACCCAACCACCCTCTCCCTACCCCCTACTCCCAGCAACCCTCAGTTTGTTTTGTGAGATTGAGAGTCTCTTACGGTTTGTGTCCCTCCCATTTCATTTTTTCCTTCCCTACCCTTCAACCCCCCAAACTGACTCTCAAATTCTTCATATCAGAGAGATCATATGATAATTGTCTTTCTCTGATTGACTTATTTCACTCAATATAATACCCTCTAGTTCCATCCATGTCATTGCAAATGGCAAGATTTCATTTCTTTTGGTGGCTACATAGTGAGAATAAATATTTAGAAGAAATAGTTAATGAGTTAAATTTTCATTCCTATTGACCATAAGATATCTTTGATATTGTCAAGGGAAAAAACACCATAAGAAAGTGGATAGATGAGTCTAGAGCTCAGGAAAAACTACAGAGACAGTTAATTCATGTGGAAGAAGTCTTGAGTTTCATTGATTTGTTGAGTAAGAGGTTCAGTTGCAAGGGAATGAGAGAAGGATAAGGACATAGAGTTAGGACTTACTGACTTTTTTATACCCAAAGCTATGCTATAAATGGAAAATGCCTATAAAAAGTATTTTTTAAAAAAGAGTGTTTAAGAGTGCCTGGGTGGCTCAGACTGTTAGGTGTCTGACTCTTGGATTCAGTTCAGGTCATGATCTCACCATCTGGGATAGAGCCCCACTTGGGGCTCCATGGCAAGTATGCAGTCTCCTTCAGGTTCTCTCTCCCTTTGACTCTGCTCTTGCCCCCACTGCACGCGGATGCTCTCTCTCTCTTTTTCTCTCTCTCTAAATTAAGTAAATAAAATCTTTTTAAAAATAGTGGTTTTTAAGCATGGGTTTGTTTTGAATATATTTGTATGCATATGAAAATTCTAAAATGGAGAAAAACACTGTAAATGGTTAACCAAGTGAGTATAAATGAACAAGGAGGTCTTTGAAGACATGAGGGAGAGAACATATGGAGACAAACCCAGGATTTAGGGGAAAAAATTCTGTCCCTTGAGGTGATAAGGAAAGAGATAAGGTTGAGGCAAAAGCATGGAGGTTTGTGGCAGGGCACTGAGGGAGTTTGCATATGATAGCCACTATAATTTTCTGCGAAATGGGAGGTGAGCACACTCCTCAATTCTTCCTTCTTTAGACCAATAACACAGCTGCAGTGAAGTTACAATTGCTTTCTTGGGGAAGGAAGGAAAGACTTTCCTGATCATTCAGTTTTCATTTGACCACTAACTTGTCCTGTGGCCCTCTAGGCAAAGATGTTCATTTGCTAGATTTCAGACATGTTCTTGTGGAACATGGTAAGGATGACACATATGTGTAGATCTTATAAGAGGCTCTACATGAAGCATGACTCTATTATTTAAAATGACTAGGGTTCCTTGGGAAGCTAAAGAAATAAAATTGTACATTAGGTACAATTTTGGAAGCTTAGACTTCCAAAGGATTAAAAAATTATCAGATAATGTTATATACCATTTATTACAACATCAGTACATCTCTTCTCACTTAAAATAAGGTGAGTGTTTGCAACCATGCATTTCTTTGTCCAAGGTTCACATTTTTATTATCAAGATTACTTGTAAAGTATGAAAAAGGAAGCATAGAATTTATGCACCAAATAACTAGGATTTAATATTTTGCTACCTGGAATAAATGATGGTTTGCTTTAAAATACAACAGAAGGATTACCCCACAAGAAAGCGTGGATAGGAGGAGTGAGAAGCTCTGTCATGGATGGAAAAATGATTAGGGAAAAGTAAAGACAGATGAAGTGTCCATACATCATAAAGAATGAGCCTGAAAAAGTCCAGGAGGGATAAACAAGTTTTGTGCACTCTCTCAACATAGCCCTTCACTGTTTTCCATGGTTATACTGTCCAATCAGAACTAGAAATGCTCAGTAACCCCTAGGTTTTGCTAGTGTTTTAGAAGCAGATGCTCTTCAAATGTCTTTAGGTAATGATAGAGATAAAGTAATCTCCCACAGGGAAAATACCTGTATTTTTTGTATGCATAAAGTCATCCTAATATGTCAGCTGAATGATCTCTTTACTGATATTTGCACATCACTCTCTTAAATGGTGAGCTGAGTGCCTCTGTTCTCTACAGCAAACACTACTACCAACAGAGGCATCTGGTCAGTGACGTGGGGTTTGCTCTGGCATAAAAGTAGGCAAAGAGTACAGAAATCCTAAGAACTCATCTTTGTGAAAGATGCCAGTATGGATTTGTGTGTGTTGACTGATTTAGGTTAGCATTCTTAGTCCAAATATAAAGGCAACAATCCGAAGTCTCCTGGGCTTTTGGATCAGTCCTGTCAAAACATGTGATAACATGGGCTAGTATTATAGGAACACAAAGGAGATCAAGTCTGCTCTGCAGGCTGTTAACAGAGAATTTTGTCTAGCTCTGGGCCCCGGAAGCTCTACATTGACTGATTGGATCTTATTCCTCCAAGAGCCTGAGTAATTTATTGCTGAAGGGTTTCTACTAGAAAAATTCTCACTTCCCATAGTTCTAGTAGGAACGTTGACCTGTGTGAGGAAGTTCTTAACCTGAGTGTAATTATCTGAACTGAATTTTATAGCTTAAAAAAAAAGCATTACTCTTTTAAATGTTCTTTCCTTAATACAGGAAGAATATGTTATTTAGGAAAAAAAGGGAAACTACAGAAGAGAGTCAAAAAATCAAAAAATCAATTTAAAAACACAAATAATGTCATCATCTAGACAAAGCATTGTTAATCATTTGATAAATTTATTCCGATTTTTCCCCATGTGTATTTATTTTTACAAAATTATAATTATTCTGTAAGAATAACTTCATATGTTGATTTTAAACTTAATAATATTGTATGATCAATACTTGCATATTCTTTACTTACTTCAGGAGCATTTAATGCCCTCACACTATTTTATACCAGAGAAGCAGTATAAAATATTTCAATATTTCTTTATTCCTCGATAATAGATTGTTTCTCTTTTTTGTGCATTTTATAAATAATTCTGATGAACGTCTTGAGACTCAGGGTCTTGTTTGCATTTTAGATTATTTTTGAGGAGTATCCTAGAGACCCAGAAATACTGTTTCAGACAATATGATGTTTCTAAGACATTAGATAATATTGCAAAATTGTGTTTTAGAGAAGCTGGATTTATACTTCTATAGAAGTGAATGGGGGATCTGACCAACTCATGTTCACATCATGTGATAACTTTTCTTTTAAATCTCATAGAAGAAATGGGATCTCATCCTTTTCTAAAGGTGCATTCCTTTGTTTCTAGTTACTGGATGTTCTTAGTATGCTTATCACTCACTCATTTGTATTTCCTCTTTGTGAATTGCCTTCTAAATGTCCCTTTGGCTTTCTTTCTATGAGTATTTAAATGTGTTTCTTACTGAGTTATAGGGGTTTTATATGTATTTTAGTAGTAACCCTTCTGTCATGTTTTAATGGATGTTTTCTCCATTTGACAATTAACTTTTAAGTGTATTTTTGATTTTTTAGGAAAACAGATATTATAGGGGTGCCTGGCTGGTTCAGCTGGTAGAGCATGTAACTCTTATCTTGGGGTTGTGAGTTTAAGCCCCACATTGGATGTAAAGATTACTTAGAAAAATAGGTATTATAATTCATATACAGTAAAGCCTTTTGATAATTAGACTTATTTAAATAGATCTTCAATTTAAAAAAAAAATCCTTCCTCATTCAGAAATGTTTAACTATTTACTTCTAATTTATGAAGTTGGAATTGTTTTCTTTTCTTTCTTTTTTTTTTTAAAGGTTTTATTTATTTATATGACAGAGAGAGAAATCACAAGTAGGCAGAGAGGCAGGCAGAGAGAAAGGGAGAAGCAGGCTCCCCGCTGAGTAGAGAGCCCAATGCAGGGCTTGATCCCAGGACCCTGAGATCATGACCTGAGCCGAAGGCAGAGGCTTAACCCACTGAGCCACCCAGGCGCCCCTGGAATTGTTTTCATTGAACTCCTCATCACAGCCATGTAGAACTCATTTGATATGGATAGCATCAAGATCTATACAAGACATCTTTTATTTTATTTTACTGGTCTTTTCTCTCAGCTGGTGTTATCTTTAGATACTAACTAGTTGGCCATTTTGTTTTACTCTGTTTTACTTTGAGAAATTTTAATTTTCAGTTCATGTTTCTGGTGGGATCAAGGGAACTCCTCTTTTCCAGAGCCTCTTTTAAAAAACTTACGTTTTGACCAAACTTTTATAGATGGCCATCTATAGGCATTGCTATGAAGAAAATCTATGAAGACCATCTATATCTGTCAGGGATTTTGCTTCCTGTGGCCTTGCAGCACTCCTCATAACCCTCTGAGCAAAACCTTTGTTGATATTCCATGGATTCTTTCACTATAAATCCTTTATTTGAGCAGTCCAAACGATCAACAGGCTGCTTACCTATTTCCTTAAAATATTCAGAGAATGAGAAATCACCATTTAAATGTTAGATTTGCTTAAGCTTTTATATTCCTGGAAGCTGTATACAAATCTGAAAGACCTGTACTCAGTTAGTTTTGGGGGGTGCTGATGTATTCTTAATCATTGACTTAATAGTTCTGAATAGCCTTATAAGTTTTAGCTGTGGCCGCATATTACTTAGGAAAATTAATTTAGATTCAAATAATTTAAAGGTGGGTTTTGATGAGCAGAGTATGAGCATATTTATTGTGCGGGGAATACATATATGATAATCAAAGATTTTCCGCCTTCGGAATCTTCTTTACAACATTATTCACTTAAAGCAAAATATTATTTACCATGAGGAGAAAAAATTCTGAAAATTATCTAATTTTAGCTAACCGATTTTTATACCCCCTGAAATTGTCACCCAGTTATGGGCACTCAGTGCCCTAATAGCCCCAATGGACTATGAACATTGGGACATGCTGGTATAGGAAAAGACCCATTTAAAAGATTTAGATGCTACACTGTGTCATCTCCAGCAAACTGAAGGATTGTAACCAAAATAGTTCACTGCTGTAGGATAGATCATGATTGTTCATTGGCCAAAGCCCATCAATATCCCCACTCTGTTCTTCAGGCCTTGAACTCTTTGATGTGGGCAGCTGAGTTCATGCTATATGCTGATTCCACTCCCACCTTTTCTTCAGCAAATAGAGGGATCTCTTCCCGCCCCCCCCCCCCACCAGACCCCATCTATAGCTGCAAGAAGCTGGGTCAAAGATTATCTGAACATTTCCTGATACAATATTCTCTTACAAAAATGAAATAAAAACTGCACAGTAAGTCTAAGTCATTAACCAGTCATTTGACAAATTGGCTTTTTCTGATACCTCTAAGATAGAAGAGAGTGAAATGGTCTACCACAACTTCTATTTTCATTTGGAACTGGTGGGAAACCAGGCATGTGAGGTTTGACCAATGGTAGACTGATGTCAAGAAGGTATGTGTACTTGGATGAAGTGTCAGGTACATATTGTCTTATCGACACGGTCCAAATCCCTGACGTGGGCTTCTTTTAGGCCACCAAAATGAGAAATTTCCTTTCCCACTTCCATGTAAGTATCCACACTTGATAGTATAGATAATGTGAAGGAACCAGTACTTCTCTCTGTCATGATCCTGCATAGTTGATAAAATTCTCACACTTGTTAGTAAAGAAATTGAACAAAAAACCAAATACTTAAACACAAAGAACGACTATTTTGCTTTGCTTCCACAAAACAATGAGGATTACACGTGGAGAAAATGGTACCTCAAACTCTCCAACCACGTATTTAAAATGTTACATAACATGAAACTCTGGACTGTGGAGGGCAAAGTCACCAACTCTAGAATTCACCATTGTCTTTTCTGTACCCAGAAAAGCATCCAGAACACAATAGACATGGAACAAATGTTTGTTGAATTAAAACCATGAATAAATAGAGGAAAATATTTTCTTAATGATGAAGACAGACCCCTTTCAAATAAAATATGGCTGACAGTCTGTCTGTCCAAATGACTCTAGGTCCCACATCCCTTTCATTTTGAATGCTCCCCTGGAATATAATGAAGAATTGTGAAAAAAAAAAATACACGAGGTTCCTATATGTTTTAATCTGATGCATCCAAGTGATTAGAATAGATTTTGAATTTGAACTCCTTGGCAACACCCAGCTTTACAAATTACAGTGCAATGCAGAAGGAGGAGTCTAAAAGAGTCACAGTGATGTGCAAAACGTTTAAGCACTGTATGCAAAAAATAATCCAGAGGACCGAGGGTAGTGCTAGACATAGATACACAATGCTTTGTTACTCCTGTTTTGCCAGTTCTCTGCTCTGACTTGGTGTTTCTAAAGCTCAATTCCACTTGCCCCAAACTTTGCTCTCTACCACCCTCTCCAAGTAGTCTTTTCTTTTTAACCATCTGATGGTAGAAGTGCCTCAACCCTTCATCTGGCTTAAGTGCTGAAGCAACACATTTTTGAGGGGGTGGGGGGGGCATTCACATTGATCATGAGACCAGGACCTCTTATCAGTCCGGTGCTTTCCCAGTGGCCAAGACACCTCACAGCTGAATCTGATTTGAGAAAATGTGGCCATAGTTCTTCTGGTTCACCTTACTCTTTATAGTTTGGGTTTTCCTGTAAAACTGATCTGCCTACATAATCCGAGTCAATACCCTCACGGAAATAGAAGACTAGGAACTGGAAGAGCTGACCCTTGTGACCATTAGAATGAACAAATGAACAACAAAGAGGAGAATTCTAACTCTGATTTATGATTGGATCTCACAGCATCTCATTGGATCTCACAGCATCTCAGAATGTCCAAGGACAGGGTTCAGGAAAAACTTCCGTCATATGCCATAAATTAGAATACTGGAGGTTCTACAGAGGTGTTTAATATTTTCCTTTCTGTCCCTAAATAGTAATTTCTGCTGTTTCCTGAGAATTTCTTGCATGTTAAGTCCTGATTTGAATATAGTATGAGATTACTTCATTTAATCCTGATAATTCAGGACTCATTAACATGGGTCTCCTTTTCATACATGTAGAAACCAAGCCTTAGTGATTTTAGGTAATTTGCCTAAGGTTGCACAGTAGGCCCATGGCCCAGCTGATACCCATATGCAGGCTTCATAACTCCAGAAACTACAATGTTACTTGTACATCATATTCTTTATTGTTTTTTAAAATATTTTATTTATTTGTTTATTTATTTGAAAGAAAAAGAGAGCATGAGCTGGGGGAAGAGCAGAGGGAGAGGAACAAGCAAATTCTGCGCTGAGCATGGAGCTGATGTGGGGCTCAATCCCACAACTATGAGATCATGACCTGAGCCGAAATCAAGAGCTGGAGGGTTAGCCAGCTTAGCCACCCAGGTGTCCCCATATTTCTTCTTCTTCTTCTTCTTCTTCTTTTTTTTTTTTTTGAACAATGAAATTACTTAAAGTTCATATTTGTGGTTGATTTTCACCTAAGGAATGGGTATGATGTCGTGGCGTGATACCTGGATTGAAGACTGTTTGGCCTGGCTTGAATTTTGGCTCTGTCAGTTACTAATTGGGCGTCATTTGGCAATAGCTGTACCACTGTGATTCTTTTCTTATCTTTAAAATGTATATAGTAGGGGCGCCTGGGTGGATCAGTGGGTTTAAGACTCTGCCTTCGGGTCAGGTCATGATCCCAGGGTCCTGGGATCGAGCCCCGCATCAGGGGCTCAGAGGAGAACCTGCTTCCTCCTCTCTCTCTGCCTCCCTCTCTGCCTACTTGTGATCTCTGTCAAATAAATAAATAAAATCTTTAAAAAAATAAACAAATAAAATGTATATAGTAAATAGAGTAAAAATTTGTTTTTTAGATTCCACATATGAGTGAAATCATATGGAAATTGTCTTTCTTAGTCTAACTTATTTCCCTTAACAATATACACTCTAGATCCATCCATATTGTTGCAAATGACATGATTTTATCCTTCTCTATAGCTGCGTAATATATGTATGTGTGTATACACACACACACACACACACATACATACCCAGTTTTTGTCTTCCCATTCATCTATGAATGGACACATGAGTTGCTTCCATATTTTGGCTCTTGTAAATAATGCCACAGTAAATATGGGGGTCACATATCTCTTCAAATTAGTGTTTTCATTTTCTTTGGGTAAATACCCAGTAGTTGAATTATTGGATCAAGAAAACAAATGAATAAACAAACAGACAAAAAGCAGAATCAGACCCATAAATACAGAGAACTCGCTGATGGTTGTCCAAAGGAAGGGGTTGGGGGGAGCGTGGGCAAAACGGGTGAAGGGGAGTGGGAGACACAGACTTCCCATTATGGAATGAATAAGTCATGGGAATAAAGGGCACAGCATAGGGAATATAGTAGATGATACTGCAATAGTGATGTATGGTGACAGATGGTGGCTACAGTTGTGGTGAGCATAGAATAAAATATAAAAAAGTCAAATCACGATAGTGTAAACCTAAAACTAATGTAACATTGTGTGTCAATAATACTCAAAAATTTTCTAGAAAAAAAAGAATAAAGCTTCAATCTGCTCCTTGGGAATGAATGAGTTGATTTAAATAGTATATTTCTAACAGGTTCATAATTTAGGCAGCTCGGTTTAGTTCTTTTTTTTTTTCTCCTAAGCTTTTATTTATTTATTTAACTAGAAAGAGAGAGAGAGGGACTGGGGGGAGGAGCAGAGGGAGATAATCACTAGCAGACGACATAGGGCTCAGTACCAGGACCCGGAGATCATGACCTGAGCCGAAAGCAAGAGTAGGATGTTCAACCCACTGAGCCACCCAGGCATCCCAGCTCAGTTTAGTTCTAGAATTCAGTTCTGTCAAGGCAAACATGAATTTAATTAAACAGTTTAGAACTTCCAGTTAACTTTGACAACTCCATATATATATATGTGTTAATGCAGCTTCAAAATTTTCAAAATTGACATTCTGAAAAGAAATCCATGGTCTTCTTCTCCAAATCACTTCAATTAGGGTTCCCGGCCTCAGAAAATGCCAAGATCACCCATCCAGTGCTGAGAGAGAAAGAAAGAAG
>NW_019154132.1:9605628-9654196 GCF_002288905.1 Enhydra lutris kenyoni | reverse complement strand
GAAAGAAAGAAAGAAAGAAAGAAAGAAAGAAAGAAAGAAAGAAAGAAAGAAAGAATCAAAGAAGGAAGGAAGGAAGGAAGGAAAGGAGGGAGGAAAGAAGGGAGGGAGGAAAGAAGGGAGGGACAGAGGAAGGAGGGAAGGGAGGGAAGGAAGAGAGAGGGAGGAGGGAAGGAGGGAGAGGGAGAAAGAAACCTGGCATCTGCCCTCAAATCCATCCTCTCCATCAGCCTCTGCACTCACTTTCTTTCCAGGTTCTGGCAATGGCTTAGCTCTTGAATTTGTCCATCTTGTTCTATCCATAGGATCTTTTCTCTGTCCAATGTGCTCTGATCTCTCATGTGACTTACTGTAACGTTAGCCTTTCTACCAACCTCTATATATGCTCTTTTGTTCCTTTTAATCTATTTTCCTCACTATAACCAGAAAGATTTTTAATTAAAAAGTATCAATCACTTCTTGCCTTAAATCCATACAATGACTTCCGATTGCTCTCACATTAAAAGCTCTTTTGACCTGGGTGGGACCCACTTTCCTTACATTATACTCCCGTAACACTCTGCTTTCCTTGTCATGTCATTCTGCTATCTTCCTGCCAGCTGCAGGTCCCCATGAAGGCTCCTCTGTACCCCCTTCCTGGGATTCTTACCTGTCCTCTTCCCTACTGCTTGCACTTACTAAGTATGTGGCATTTGGTAGGCAAAGGTGAATATTTGTTGACTGAGATAATGAATTAATGAGGAGTGAGTGAAGAGGATGATTGTCCCCTTACAAACATGAGACCACATGTATTCTGAAGGCTATATACTTCATTAAACCTACAGTAGAGATATCTCTGGAAATGGAGGTGGAGGCATTCTTGACTACTTCCCATTACGTGCACATTTTTATTTCTGAATTTCTTTTTCCTTTTCTTAAGATTACTTTCCCTCTCCATTTTATTTCGTTTTTATTTTATTTTGTATTTCTCTTTTCCTCTATTTAGTATAATTTCAAACCAAAGCCATTTGAATTTCAATTAGAATTAAACAGAATGGTGAGTATTCAAGTATTTCTAGAAAACCCACAAAAGTTTTTTTCATACATATAAGAACTTCACTGTCATACACCTCACCTAAAATGTTCCACAAGTCTGCTAATTTCGCATGAGTTCTGGCAAGCGTAAGCTGTTTCAGACCTTTACCTGAAGCATTGAAATGTACTTAGACCAGTAGATAAGTAGCTTTATCAATAAGCACATTGACTATGATCTCTGTAAAGCCATACTGCTAAACTCATTTTGTTATTTTTAGATTTAGAAAGAAGCAATCATAATTTATATGTATATATATATTTTTTTTTTCTTTTGGAGCTAGTTTAAGTTATAGACTCCATCCTTTTCATGACCCTTAAAATACTGTATTAGCTAAATGTTCACACTTGTCCTTTTTAGCTTTAAAAGAAATGTCACATCCTAGGTTTCTGTAAATGACCCACATTCAGATGTGAACCAAACATAATAGCTTCTGCCATTCACCAAGCAATGAATTGCTTCAAATGTAGGACACAGGGCAGAGGACTTTGTAAATTACTTTGTTTCATTTGGCCGTCATCAGAACCTGTGGCATAATATGTGACCTATTTCTACAAACAATAATGCCTACGGCTTTGCAGACAGGTGGAATACAGTTTCTCTTTTAATTACATTTTGAAGAAATAATTTAAAAATGTAAAATTTTCAGACACTTTGAATAATTGTATTGTTAAAAGAAATCCAAATTTGTAACCATCATCATGTAATGATATAGAATATCGTAAAATATTAGCTTTTTATTAAATAGGAACTCAAAACCTATAAAATGCAAAAATAGCACAATGAACTTGGATATTCTTCTCCTAATGTCACTAATTATTGAAATGTTTCCATGTTTGGTTTTCTCTTTCTCTTCTCTCATCTAATAGGTCTAGTATCTTCAATTTTATACAAATCAATCTGATCTTCATACACACACACCCAAAATAACAAAAAAGGCATGGGAATACATGTGCATCTAACTGTGTGTGTGTGTTATTTCATATCTATTTGAGAATAACAAACTTTCATAACTAAATATGATCATAGGAAGTTTAAACTTAATACTTTATTAACTGGCTCCAATGTTGTTTCCACATAGAAAATAGTCCGTTGCTTTCATCAATGTCTACCAGTGTCCAGTTTGCTTATGAAATAATCATTTTAATTTTTATAAATAAATACATTTAATATAAATAATAAATTTTATAAAGAAAATAAATTTAATTACAAAATTTATTGGAAATGTTTTGACATTGTATGT
Source organism: Enhydra lutris kenyoni (assembly GCF_002288905.1). Lineage (NCBI taxonomy): Eukaryota > Metazoa > Chordata > Mammalia > Carnivora > Mustelidae > Enhydra > Enhydra lutris. The sequence goes on along the minus strand of NW_019154132.1, from coordinate 9,651,884 downwards.
CTTTATAGAAATTTTCTTAACATTTAATTGGACCTCACTTTCTAAAGAGAACCAGAAAAATAAAGTTCAATAGATTTGCACCATCTTTGATCAGTATGGTCTCCCTCACACCCCAAAATGATAAAATAACTCACTTTTGGGTAAATGTTATATTGCTTGACTGATTATATAATCAAATGAATTATGTAATTATGAACACTCAATTTATTTTTAAAATTTTGCTCATATAACCACAGACTATTTTCTCCTTTTTAATGTAAACTGGCTTTATAGGGCTGGAAAATATGCTAAAAACCAGTAACGGCTGGTAACTTTATTCATTTACAACCCATCATAAAGCTTTTCACTGGAACATGCCACTCAATGTGGCAGAAAAAAAATGTAAAAGTAAGACTAAAATGCAGTTGATCTTTGTACAGCTTTCCATATTCCATTGTGTCATTATGTTCTCTGTTCAAACATTTGTGTACCATCCTGTAGATCTGGGCTTGGATGTTTACATAATTATTCTTTCACACAAAATGAAGGAGATATAAAGAGGAGACAGACATTTTCTGGGCAAAAGGAACAGAAGCTAGCAGAAACAGGACTGTGATTCCTAATTAATTCAAAGTTAATTGCATTGTTGATAATCCTGCTCTTAAAATCTTCATATAGAAAATGTTTATAGCAGCGAATTGACAGTAATTTAACTACATTAAATCTTACTACCATTAAAGGAAAAAGATGGATGTTACATTAAACAAGCTTAAGAGTGGTAAAGACTAGTTCTTGCTTAACGAGACAACTAGCAAATCATTCAAATGGCTGACCTAGAATCTCAAAGCACAGTAAGAGTAGTAGTTGAATTTCAGGATGGTACCAAGCCATATGGCCTGTCTTGGGCCATCAGTGACACTGGCTGGCAGTCTTGCTTTTATTTCCACTCTGTGATGAGTATAAAACAGAAGGAAGCAGAGACCCACAGATCTTGGCTGGCAGGTAGGGTCAAAAAAATCTATTCTACCCTTCAGAAAGGAAGAAGTGAGATAAAGGTCCTTAAATGAAGATCAGTGCTGTACAGATTATTTTCACTAAAGACTTAGATGGTGAAATGAAATGAACTTTGGTGTTAGTTCTGAGTTTAAATTCTGTCTCCATTACTTATAAATAATAGGACTATTTTTTTTTTAATTTTAGTGTATTCATATGTAAAAGACAGGATTAAAGAAAGGCTAGATAACGTAATGGATGTGAAAGACCACCTTTATTATGGGAACTCAGTAAACTTAGTTTACTCTATTTAAAGCAAAATATAATTTTCCTGATCTTTGAAATTAAATACTTACAATCCACCATTTTGTATAGAAAGGCACTTCATGTAATGCTCAACTATCTTGGTACTCCAATTCATAAGTTGGGCGTTTGGTAATAACTTTTAAAATGGTTAGTTTATTGATACTGTGATACACTAAGGTTCTTAACTGTAAGTTTCCTTTGATAAATCTCTCACATTTGACTTAATGTGGTATTCATAATACAAACTAATGGCTAAATATTTCCTAATTTTCTACTGTCTACTACTTAGACATCAAAAATCAGAAATAGTAGGCTTATAGGAGATAATTGCAAAAAAAAAATCAGATTATTCTTTGATTATGATGTTTAATGGAGGATAGTATAAAATTATTTCTGGAATGTAAGTCAAATAATTTCTGAAAGATAAATGGGAACAATGAACTAGAATAGAATAAATAGAAATTGACAAAAGAAACAAATTATTTAACATTTTTGGAGGGCAAAAAGTAAATAATATTTGGGGAACAAAAATAACATGGTTTTGTTCTTAGATTGCACAATGATTCTTGGATATTAGATGCATTTCAGCGCATCTATAGTGAAGAAACCAAGTTTTTCGTACCATATGATTTGGAGATTTCCAATCAGGAGCTCAGCTACATAGTGAAAAGGTCTGTGCAGTGGAGAGGAATCCATGGTGAAAGGAAGAAGGTGAGTTGCTCTGAAGTGGATTTGTTTTTTGACTGCACAAGAGAAACTCATTCTGTTAGCATATCAGTTAAGTCGGTACATTTTCTCACATTGTTCTTGAAGTCATTTATTATTGTATTTGACTGCCACCACTATACAAATCTTGCAGCTTGGCTATATATTGATTATTTTTTATTAGCTGAAATGAGGAGACATGGCCAGGTGGTTCTTAAAGTGAAGCACTGTTATTTTCTTACGGGAATATTTTTGATACCTGCTGTATATATATTAGGCAAAATCACAAAAGGGTTGTGAAGAATATAAAAGAAGCTAGTGGAGAACCTGGGTGGCTCAGTCAGTTAAGCATCTGACTCTTGATTTGGCTCAGGTCATGAACTCTCAGGGTCATGAAATGGAGTCCAGCACTGGGCTACATGCTCCACAGAGATCCTGCTTAAAAGTTTCTCCCTTTCCTGCTGCCCCTCCCCTGTGTGCTCTCCCTCTCTCAAATAAATACGTAAATCTTTAAGAAAAGAAAAAATAAAAGAAGCTAGTGACTTAATTCCCACATAGGACATGATTGCTGGCTTCCATGTCATCTAGGGAGGATAAGAGGAAAAGAATATTATTTCTGTTTTTCTCCTTTGATGCCTTCGTTAGTCAGTCCCCTTGCTTCTCTTCCCCTTTCAGGAATTTCCTTTCCAGACTTTTCCATTGGCTCCATCAGCCTTTTCTGTGTTAGTGTCTTTCAGGACCTGTATTTGGTTTCTTTCTCTTCTTACCCACTTTTTTTAGTTAACCTCCTTGCGAACCATATCTTCCACCGTGCTGAAGATTCTCAAATGTGTATCCCAAGGCTACACTTCTGTTCTAAATCCTAAAGTAATATAATCCAGCAGCCTACTTGATATCTTCAGGTGTATGCCCCAAAGAGACCTAGACCCAGTGCGTTCCAAACAAAATGGACTTGACACATATTGTTAACTAACAAATGCATTTCTCCTGTGTCACAAAACCACGGGATTCACACATCCACACCCTCTGTATGTGGCATTTCCATCAACTCGGAATCACAAAGATTCAAAACTCAGAGTTTTTCTAGATTTTGTCTCCTAGATTTTTTTTTTCCCAGTTTGATCATCCAGTTACTTCTACTGACTTTACTTTCTTAATATCTGCTCTTCTCTATTCCACTAGCTCCTGGACATCTATGACCTCAATGCCCAGCTTCTGAAGAACAGCAACACTCTGCTAACTGGTCTGTTTACCTGCAGGCTCACGCTGCAGTTACCATGTCACACACCATCCATGAATTCATTCTTTAGAATATTTTTACGATGCAGATCTGACCCTCCATTTCCCTGCCATAAACCCTTTGCCTGAAGAGTAAAAGCCAACATTCAGACTAATGAGTTTTTACCATTTGATGGGATTCTTGTCGACCTCTCCGGTGATGTCTCTTATATCAGCATCTCGCTCATCCCTTTTCTGCCTTCCTCTTGCCAAATGTTTGTCACTGAAATGTAGTTATGCCATATAAAAATAAGGGTAATTTGCTAAATATGATATATTGTTTTACATTGCCATCCATCCCTCCCCGTCTGGAGGAGCATCCTTTCAGCTTCTCAGGTACTACCTGCCAAACCAATTCTTCATCCAGGCTGACCTGGAGTGCTGGTTTGATGGAGCCTGCCCAGAGAGGACCATCTTCTTTGTGTCAAAGCTGCTTGTTTTATCTGACCCTTCTAACACACAATCTGAGAATTATCTGTGTTTCCCTCTTCTTTTCTAGACTAAGATCTTGTGCAATAAATGAATGGTTTCTCCATATTTTTCTTCTCAATCTTAATAGTGTCGGCAGAACATAGTACATTTTTGCTATTTTGCTATTTGTTCAGTATGAATGCAAGCTTGAATGATTGAATAATTGAACATATTTAATTTGCCAATATAATGAACATATAATCTACCTCATTCCATTCTCTACCTGATAGGAACCTAAACATTAGCTTTCAAAAAAAATCTGTTAATATATGTAATATGTCTTGAATTCTGTTAATTTTACTGGTAAACATAACAACACCACACCAGACATTTCCATAATCACTGTCCCTGACTTGAAGTAAAACACATTTCACTTCATGATATATTCATCCTGGTTTCTTCTTCAAAAAATCCTTGACAACAGCATCATTTTTAAAAGGCCCAAATTGTCTAAATCATCCTACAAATTAAGCAAAGAGTGCTTTCTCTGCAGGATAATGTCAAAGTGACTGGGGTACATAGAGTATATTTATTTCATTATTAAGCTTCACAAGATGGAAGTTAAGGAATTTGGAACCAATCCAAAGTTGAGTACCAAAATGATCGGAGTTGAACAAAGGTAACTGACAAGAGAATACAGAGGAAAATAGAGAATTATTTTATTGTTTATGATCATTTGTTTTGTCTAGGAAAGTCTGAAAGAGTGAGAGATAGGAGAAAGTGCAATGGGGAGAGGGCTGGGAATATAAAGGGGAAGAGGAAAATGAATGTTTAGGTGCTAGAGGGAAAATTAAAGGAGATCATGAAATTCTTTAGTTCCTTAAAATTAATATTTATTCTGTCCTTTATAAAATGGCTTAGCTGACCCATGATGAGCAAGAGTAGAACTCAGGAAAAGACCTCAAACCTTGTGTGTTCATAATTCTGACAGTGAATACACATTTAAAGGGATCAAAGAAAAGACAGTTGGATTAAATGTAATTAAAGTAAATAATTTAATCAAAGGCACTTGTGTCCTAAGTAAAATATTTTGGCTTAGATTCTTTTGGGCCATTAACAGACATTAATATATCTAGATAAATTGCTGCTGTCTCTTCCCCAACATGTATAGACTCAGAATCCATCAGTAAGGAGATTCACAGAGATGTTTATGCACATCACTTGAAAATCTGGAGAGCACCTGTTATTTCTCGTTGTTGGGTTATGTTTATTAAGCATACAGAAACATTCCTAAACTTAAATGAATAGACATACATATTTTATTTGTTATGTCTCTTCATGACCTGTCATTTATACCATGAAAACGTCCTCTTATTTATGATTAATTTTTTAATGTTCTTCTTAACCTGTTTTACATTTCCTTGTTTAGTTTATTTCAATAGGAAATCAAGATAGTCCTGGTGAGTAATTGAAATACTAATTTCAAGGTACAATGACAGTTTAATTTAGACCACTCATCTATAATCTAAAATGCTAAATTAAGAGTGGAACAGACACTTTAATATAAAAGTATTTCAAGTAAGTAGTCTAGAATTTTTGTACTTTAAAAATTTGATCTAGATCTAGATGTGCTATTAAACACATGCTTCTCGTTTTTATGCTCTGGATTAAAAATTGCCACATAAATGGATACCTTATAATATGCTTAGTTTCCTTTTATTAAATTGATAAATGCAAAAGCACAGAACACATTTACAGTATGATGAGAATTTAGAATTATTTCATTTTGTAATTTTTATATTGTTCATACATATAATTTGTCATTTGTGCAAAGACAGCCAGATGATAATTTCAAAGTATTTTAACCATTTTTTGAAACGGAAAAGGTCACTTTCAGTAGTCAGAAAAGATATCATTCTATTAAACTAATTTGCCTACATGCAAATTTTGTCATTTTTACCTCATTAACTATTTATCATGAGTAAAAATATATATATTCATGAAGGGGCAGCTCACAGGCTGATGGAACTGGAACTAATATTTTGCAACTCTAATGATTTTTTGCATCCTTAATTAGATAGCATAAGGTTGATATGATTAGGTCAGGATGTAGTGTTTTTCATTAAAATACATTTTAGAAGCTGTATTCATAATCTGCCCTTGCAATTAAATAATGAGCCTATGAATTTAATATTATCGACCCAATTATTATCCCATGCAAACGTATACCTTTAATAAATTTGTGCCGTAGGACCTTCATTAGCAAGGGAAGAAATGATATTTCTAGGTACATAGATTGAATGGCTATGGTTAAACTTATATAATGGTTTTAAACATACCAGGAAGCAAAGCTTCAATACTTAGGAATTTAATTCCAAAATGGGCCTTACTATTTGTTGAAGACTAATTTACTCGGTAATTATTTTCTTAAAGAAACTACCACTTTAAAAGGGGCTACTGAAGCTCATAAAAAGAGCAGGATGTTAGGCAGAGAGGAAGGGTTGGAGAAAGTTGTGCCTCGTGGGACAGTGGACAGTGAAGTTAAGAAATCCATTCAAGCAGCATAACTGGAAGACATAAAAGCTAAAATGTCTATTTCCTGAGTGTCTGGGAACTACAGGATGCAATTCATGAAGATTATCATTTTTGTTGCTGTATGTTAGAATAGTTTTTATTAAGAGCCGGTTATACGTGGAATTATGTAAGGGACTCTGAGAAGGAGCTACCCAACTCTTGTCAAGAATGCATTCAGGGAAATACAAGCACATGTAGAAACATACCCTGTTTTCTCTTCTTTGTATAGGAGTTGCTGTTTATCTACTACTCTTGTGCCCTCGGATGGTGACTGTAACAATTCCCTGAGTTCTTTAGTTGTTGAAATTCTGATCTGAAGGTTCTATACAATCTATAATTCTTAATAAAATAAGATGATTAAGAAAAACTGAATTTCCATTTAGTAATGAACCATCCCAGGTGAACCTTACGCATTGTTACTGACACAGCCAACCGCAGGCAGCAAGTCATGTAGTGACTACACTGTTTTCCTAGAAATACTACTCATTTTTACTGCGGAAATATGGTCAGGGAGGAGGAAAAGCTTCCTTGAGGATCTTGAGGGGCAAAGTGGTAGCAAATAGATACATGGGAACATGTTGATAGGGATTTGGGACAGAGACACATAGACAGAGACAGATAGAATTTTCCGTGCCGGAGGAGGCAGTGAATAGAGGTACAATGACAGGAAATGCCAAGGCAAGTTTGAAAACTGAAAGCAATTTGTTTGGTCTAGACCAAAGGACAGAGGGTAGAAGAGAGTGAAAGATCAGCCTGGAGAAGGAGTTTAGAAACTGGAAATGTGCACAGTACTGGGAACTATATATTTATCATAGGCAACAGGAAGCCATTGAAAGCTTTACTACAAAGAGGTAGCTCATTCCAATAAGGATTTGGGTTGCCTTTGCACTGAATTTTATAAACGGTTTATTTTATTTTTTATAAGATTTTATTTAATAATTTGAGAGAGAGAAAAGGAACATGAGCAGAGGGTAGAGGCAGAAGCAGACTCTCCATTGAGTGGGGAGCCCATTGTCATTGTGGGGCTCAATCCCAGGACTCCAGGATCATGACCCAAGCCGAAGGCAGACACTTAACTGACTGAGCCACCCAGGCACCCCTAAATTGCTTATTTTAAAGTTCTAATGTTTTGGGGCTCAGTGGGTTAAGCCTCTGCCTTTGGCTCAGGTCATGATCTCAGGGTCCTGGGATTGAGCCCCGCATTGGGCTCTCTGCTCAGTGGGGAGCCTGCTTCCCCCTCTCTCTCTGCCTGCCTCTCTGCCTACTTGTGATCTCTGTCTGTCAAATAAATAAATAAAATCTTTTAAAGTTCTAATGTTTTTAATACACTCTGTCTAATACATAGCTCAGTTTTCCATCAATTTTTCAATTCCATTCCATCCCACATCTTAGAGATTGTGCTTTACGGGTCACCAAGTATTCATCATCTTGATCTGCAGTGGGGGGATAGGTTTTGCAAGCTCGATGGGGACTTGAAAGTAGGTGAAGATAAATGACAAGCTAAATTAGACCTAGGCAAATTTGAAATTAGGAATGGCAGGTAGAAGCAAGTGGAAATGGAAACTGTAAGGGCCTATTTAGCCAGAGTGGCCCCACCTCGGTTGAACTGCCATTTTGCTGTTTACGCAGTGGGACTTAGATTGACCCTGACCCCCCAGGGGAACTTACTTAGGAGCAAGTCTGGGAAACCAGTTCCAGATAACGGCCCAAATACAAGGGTGGGTTAGGTCAAGCAGAGATAAGGACCCAAATATAAGGGTGGGTCGGGTCGGGTGGAGACAGTCAATCAGTGGGGGCGCATACTGTCTCCTAGCTACCAAGGTGATAGGCTAGTTTCCATAGCTACTATGGGGTGAATTGTAATTCAATTGGCCACCTGTGTGTGGCCAGGCCCAACCACATGGCTTTTGCTCTATAAAAGTTAGTCTGGAGAGCAGGGAGGGGTCGACCTCTCTGTAAGGGGCGGTCCCGACCAATCAGTTTGAAGGTCGGTTTGATTCTTGATGCTTGGCATGAAATAAAGCTTTGCTTGACCTTCGCTTTGTATCAGTCTCGCTCCTTTAATCATGGACCCATTATTGGGGGACCCAACAAACTGAATTCAAAATGGCGGGTGGCAGAACGGCGACTACAATAGGAAGACCTCTTGAATCCTGTCCATTCAAAGGGTAAGCAGACTGCTTTGATTATAGAAGGTGGGAAGCAGGGGCCTAATTCAGGAAAAGCCAAGGCCCATTTTAACTCCCAACATCAAGAGAACAAAAGGTTAGCACTCAGACCATCTACTTGTAACACTTCTTGTACCCCAGTATGATTCCAGTGAATTTCATACTTACAGGATTTACCTGGGGAGGCTCCACTTCCAAAATGACTAAAAAGGTTTTTACACTGAGTGTCAGGCACAAGAATAAGTACCCACAATAACAAATGAGCATCGTGGACATCAGAACAGAATCCTTAGGGAAAGAGACATTAGCATCAATATAGGAATGTAAACTGACTGGAAGTTAATAGACTAGGTGCTAAAAACTTACTTTGTTACATTGAAAAGAACACTTTTTTTTTTTTTTTAATCTAGTAAAGAACATTCCTTAGGGACCTCGGTGAACACATCTTAAGTGTGCCTGAATTATCTTAAAGGTAGGGATTTCTGCTCAGTAATCAAAATACATATTGTGAACTCTATATTCAGTGTTATTTTCTTCTTGCATTGAACAAATTCCCAATTCTTCGGAAGCATAAAGACACTTATCTTTTAAAGACTTTTACATAAATGTGGACTGTATTTAGAGCTACTAACTTTATAGAAATTCTGATTTTTGCACAATGAAAATTTTTGCACAATGAAAGATTGGTATTGATCCAACTAATTTGAAAATGCAAATCTTAGGTATAATTTTAAAAATACATATAAAAGAGGATGATTTAAAAAGGTATATTACTACTGGCATTTCTCTTTTGTCTTTCAAATCATGATGAGCAAGGAGTGGAGGAAAATGTTCTATGTTGGCATGGTGGTTTTAGTTAATTGATACATATTTCTCCCTTGATCTTTTTTATCTCTGAACTTCTGGGATGTCTGTATGTAACTGACTCAATACATTGCTAAACGTTTGAAAGGACATTTGGCCTTGGAGAGATTGATCTTTTCTATAAAATGAAAATGATAGGTAACCACTAAGGAAAGGAATAACTAGGAGCTTTATGAAGATACCATAAATGTTTGGGTTTTAAAGATTGACAAAGACTTACTTACATTTCGCTAAGTACTTTCCCCCTTGATTCTAAAATCATTTCTATTTGAAGTGTAATCCATATGTTTTTGATTCATTAACACTTAATTTGTCAGCATTTCTTAACTGGAGTGCTATATACCAGCCTTTTCATCTTTTTTATAAGCTTATTTTCCTCAGACACAGGAAACCAAGTTTTTGTAAGAGTAAACAAACTTAAACTCAAAGAGACCTGAGAGAGTTTTGTTTATAACAAAGCACCTATTAGCTTTGAACTACTTCTGGACTTGGTATGCAAATTTCTTCCTTAGCATTCTAAGAATCAGATATATTTGTAATTAACTGAGGAACAATACACAGCTTTCTGTTTTATTATTTATTGAATTTTCCTACTATCTCACTCTAATTTCTCTTCATGATAAAACAGCCGACTACTAACATATTAATGAACAAGTCATTAATGATACTTATTTAATTGCCATCTTATTATTTATTCTTATTAATAATGCAGAAGCTACTTGTCTTTTAATAATTATGTGGTGGGAAATGGAATTTCATGTAAAGCATTAAATAAAGTTCTTTTTTCTTCGCCTTTGGAAGTACAATGTTCTTTACTGAGAAGAATGAAAGTCAAACTCCTTTCCGTATCTGACTGTTGAGAAATGCCAGTTCCCCAACATCACTTGCATTTGTATAGGCTTCAATGAAACGAAAATACAGTTCTATTGAAATACTAGCTCCCCCATTACCCTTTGTCCCTTTTAGCTTACCTAATTTCTACAGGGTGTTCTTTGGGCTTTTAACAGTCACAAAGCTTGAATAAATTAGAATTGCAAAAATGTCACCATAGTATTATTACCTGCTCATAGAAACCCTTTGCTTGACTCTTATCACTCACATTTTTGGTAGATAGGTCAAAGAGAATTTTTTTTTTTTAAAGGGCTTAGTATTAAAGTAATATTTTCCTAGGAACAAAGGAAGAAAATAAATAGCTCTTACTGTGGGTCAGTCACTATGTCAAGTAGTTAATATGTTGGTTCATTTAATTCTCAAAGCAAATATATGTGGTGGGTATTATTTCCATTTTACAGATGAGGAAGTGGCTCAGAGAGATGAAGTAACTTCCCTCTCCATCTGTTCATTTATGCGACACTTTATTACGGATCATCGAATATGAAGTAGGCCCTTTTTTTAGATGCACATGAAAGTAAAACAAAACAGTATCTTCTCCTTTATAGAACCATGAGGAAGTTAAACACTCGGGGCTGTAATGCCAATACAGTAGATGGTGAAATAATGGAGCTGTGTGTTGGGCAGTATGGAGGAAGCTTGCAGGAAGATAGTATTGTTGAAAAACAAAATTCCACCAAGTAAATTTTTGGCTTTATTAAGTAATACAAGCTTTGGGCAGCATTCCATCTAGCAAGTAGAGGGAGCCCAAGGAGTTATACCAAATGGAAGGTTTTTCTAGGAAGGAGGTGGGGCAAAAATTTAGCAAAAGAAAAGAAAGGATTGTTTCAGGCAAAGTCACTCTCCTTTAGGGAAAAAGCTGAGGGTTTTATCATGCAGATTACCTCCTATTCCTTGGGGATTGGGGGAGACAGATGGAGGGAGTCCAACTGACAAATTACCTTCACTGGTATTGCTGGAAAATTCTTGACTCACCGGTAAAGGCTACATTTCAAGGGGAGTTCCAAACTGTAGTTAGGTTGGGTAATGAGCCCCAGTTTAGTGACCTGGCCCAATTAACTTCATCTGGGGCCCGTGGTTTTCTTTTTGACAGTTTTAACCCATTTGAATGGGCCACTGAAAATCTTACCACAGAGAGTATTGAGGTAAGTATTTAAGATGGAGAGCGGTTAAAGGACAAATTGGGCACCAAAAGAATAGGCCCTCCAAGCAGAGGATAAAATATCTTGGAGGCAAATCATAAGAGACTTAACTCTAGGAACAAAGTGAGGGTTGCTGGAGGGGAGGTGGATAGGGGGTATGGGGTAACACGGTGATGGGCATTAGGGAGAGCACTTGATGTAACGAGTACTGGGTGTTATATGCAACTGATGAATCACTAAATTCTACCCCTGCAACTAATAATACATTATATGTTAACTTCGTTGAACTTAAATAACAATTTTTTTAAAATCTCATGGTATTTAGGAGAACAACAACAAAAAAAATCAGTATGGCTGGAACATAAGCATTACGGGACACTAAGTTTGGATAAATAGGCAAGAAACGATATGTATTTGTATGCCATTTTCTGTGTGCGTTGCAAAACCACAGTTTCCAGTAATTCAATATGAATCAGTACAAAAATGACCCATGGAAGACTAAAATGAAGTCAAAAGTTACAAAGACATACATACAATTTCCAAATGATTTTATCTTCCTTTGATGTAGGACTATGGAAAATTTATCTTGTTTTCTTTGTGCTTTTCTAAATTCATTTTGATGATTTTCATGATGAATGCATATTATTTTCATAAGCTGGGAAAAGACCTATAAAAAGTGTTCTTTGTAAAGAAAAAGTACCAAGCGCGATATGAAATCCTTTGCAAGCCACTGTCCCACGCCATTAGGAAGCAATTCACAAGTAGGTGTTTGAGCCATATGACAATCTGTCTGCTACGTAATGGCCCCATGATCTGTCTTTAGACAGGGAAGAAAGAAAATCACAGAGATCGTTAATGTCGTAAGAATGTACTGGCCAACATTGCCATGGTGTTTGTCCTCCTCCGTTCTGATGATCTTTCCGATTTGCTGCAACATGCACCTTTCTTAACTTGGCAGCGGAGCCCAGTCCCATTTCGCGTCTCCTGAGGAGATTTGGTTGGTTGTTTCTCTTTGTTCACATTTCCTCCTTTCCAATTAGAAAGGCAGTTTGGTTGCCATTGTCGCCAGCAACAGCAGCACTTGTGGTTTATGCCTCGATTAGGTCCTAAAACACAAGTAAGCTGCTGTATATTTGGCAGGAACAGAGTCACCATGCAGCGCTCCAAGTCACACGCGCCGCCATCTACATTTAGCTCCTGGTTTCCAGGCTGGTCCCTTGGCTTCCTCTCAGGCAAGCTGTTGGAAAAGCTCTCATTCTCACTCCACAGCCTGTCACCAGGTCAGGGGATGACTCATTTGTCCTCCTGCTTGAGACACTTGCTCTTTAAAAATGTGTTGATATAAAAAGTTTGTTTAAGGATTTTTTGGGTACATTTTTATCAAATAAATCTTGCCCTAGCCAAAGGTTTGATCTTCTCGACTGTTTTCAAACCCTTTGTTTGTTTGTTTGTTTGTTTTGTTTTGTTTTTTACATTTGGAGGATAATCATTTCCAGGGTCTTTCCTAATTGTCTTAGTCACATATAAAACTTAAAAATCATAAGTAATAAGCCTAGTTTTGTCATTAGGATGGAATGAGCCATACCAATAATTTTCTTTTTTAAAAGAGCACAGTTTTTTAAACTAAACTTTCAGTTTATTTTAAAATGTATATGGTGTTTTAGATATTGCAAAATCTAAAGGATATGTCAAGAGAATCTTAAGTAGAGGGAATTTACTACCCTTGACTTCAAACACTGGGCCCTCTCCATGGGAAAATAGTCACAGCCTAGTGAAGGATAGAGATACTTAATATCATATGCATCGGTTCAAATCATGCCATTTCTCTGTCGTGTATTACCAAAGGACTTTTTAATTTGTAAAACAAATTGTCCCTATTGCCAATTGTTCTTAATGTCTATATTGTACTTTTAAAATCTATAGTTTCCCTTTCTTAATTTCTACTTTTTGCCTATACATCCTGGAAGTAAACTAAAACTCCTTTTAAAGGAATCCTTGAGCATCCCTTCAAATGTAGTTAAGAACCTCAGTCAACAAACCCTACTGAGACAAACATTGAATTAGTAATAAAGGTCTTATTTTATTATTTTAAAATATACTTGCCTCTCTAAAATGGGTCAAATACTTTAACAACTTCATTAAGATAAAATTTACAACTATAAGGGTTCCTGGGTGGCCCAGTGGGTTAAGCGTCTGCCTTCACCCCAGGTCATGATCTCAGGGTCCTGGGAGGGAGCCCCACACACATCAGGCTCCCTGCTCAGCAGGGGAATCTATGTCTCCTTATCCCTCTGCCCCATCTGCCACTCCTTTCTCTCTCTCTCTTTCTCCAAGAAATAAATGAAATCTTTAAAAAATAATAATAATAATTTTCAACTATAATGTTAACCCATTTAAAGCGCTCAGTTGAATGATCTTTATCATGTTTACAGCGTTCTGCAACCATCACCATAATTTAATTATAGAACATTTTCATCACCTCAAATGTTATCATGGTAATAGAAATTAAAAAAAAAAAAAGAAGTTTCAGCTAAAAATAAATGTATAGAACTTGCAGTTGTGGAGAACACATTGTTCCCATTTAAGGAACAATGCTTCAGGTACCTCAGAGATAACATACCAAACCTGGATAGGATTTAAAAAGTTCAAGCCTGGAGTGCTTGGGTGGCTCAGTGGGTTAAGCCTCTGCCTTCGGCTCAGGTCATGATCTCAGGGTACTGGGATTGAGCCCTGCATCGGACTCTCTGCTCAGCAATGAGCCTGCTTCCCTTCCTCTCTCTCTGCCTACTTGTAATCTCTGTCTGTCAAATAAATAAGAAATAAAATCTTTAAAATGAATAAATAAATAAATAAATAAATAGTTTAAGCCTGAAGGATCCAAGCAGTCTTTTTTTTCTCCAAGATTTTTAAAAGGGATTTTAGAACAATAGAGCTCAGAGAATGTTGACCCAATGTTCAATAATAAATGCCAAGAAAAAAGTTATTAATAGTGTGAGGGTTGTTTTTTTTTTCTCTTGAGCCTCATGATAGCTCTTATGATGTTCTGTTGTTGCATACCATACAATTACATAAGAGGAAATGGTACCAAAGATTATCAGGATCAAAATAGAATTGGTTCTGTTATGATAATAGTACTTTTCTGAGGTTCTCATTTTATTTGCCAGAACTTCAGCATCATTGAAAATACCTACTACAGTTTTTACTGAAAACACCAAAATTTTATATTGGTATTTTTTTTTATTCTCTCCCAAAAAGAATATAGAACAATTTCAACCCTGTAACAGACATGTTAATTATGTATAAGCAGTAGTGGTGGAAACTGACCCAATTAACAGTTCACTATCACCCCTTTATTACTGTACCTGGAGAAGTGAGTTATTATTTTCTACAGTCCTTAAACAGACAAGCAAACTGTTTCCCCTGAGCCCAGGAAGTGTAACATAGGAACCCCTCACTTTATTAAAATTTACCTCAGCTCAAGAAGAACTTCATTGTCACAAATGAATGTATTGATGGTCCTCAAGATTTTACAACAGTGCTCAGCAAAAACTGCATCTCTATTTTCCTTCCATTTTCTCAATTTCTCCAAGTCCATTCGTGTTCATCAAACTATTAAAAATTCATTGAAGAAAAATCTGTCATCAGAGGCTGGCATAAATAGGAGTTTCTGTCCTATTTGCAGGGTTTCTGTCCTATTTGCAGGGCCAAATATTTCTGATGCTTTCTGGCAGGACATGCTGTATATGCTATCTTGTGTAACACGAAATTCAATTCACTTTTTTGCTTAATACATTTGCATGCTATTCACCAAGAATAATTCATATCAAATCTCAGCTTTACAAATGAAATGGGACATTCAGTTATCCCAGAGAATGACATATCTACACCATAAATGTCTTGAGTTTGATTTCTTTTGCTTGGGGTAGGGATCTCACATCCAGGATAATTTTTGTTGTTGTTTATTTGTTTGTTTTTGATGTTTTGGACTCACTGAGAAGGCAAATGACCTCTCTGTAATGAAACAATATTAGAGAAAAGTTTAGTTTTTAACACTAATTGGTAATTTTATGGCTGACCCAAGTTACCTAGTAGTTAGGTCAGAATATCCTTCCTTCTTTCCTCTCTCCTTCCTCCCTCCCTTCCTTACTTTTTTTCTTGCTTCCTTACTTTCTCTCTTCCTTCCTTTTTTTTTTTTTTTTTAAAGATTTGTTTATTTATTTGGAAGAGAGACAGACATGCATGTGCACACAAAAGCGTGAGTGGGAGGGTACAGAGGGAGGGAGAGAGAGAGAGAGAGAATCCCAAGCAGACTCCAGAGCCTGACTCAGGGGCTCCATCTCATGACCCTGGGATCATGAACTGAGCTGAAATCAAGAGTCGGTTGCTCAACTGAGCCACCCAGGTGTCCCCTTTCCTTCATTCTTTGATAAATTCTGTGCATAACTTTACTGTTGTTGGGCTCAAATCAAAGATGTGATATATAATCCTCATGCTCAAGGACTGTGTAAGCCATTCTACCATGATGATATTAGCAATCGCTACCCATACTTGAAATGATGCTGTCAACCACTGGTATTTCCCATTTTTGGTAACTGGAAAATTTGCCACTAGTGAAAAATTTTAAGAGGAAAGTAATGAAGAAAATGATGGCAGTTAGCTGAACAATTGAATTGAGGCATTTTTTTATTAATTGTGTGTTTCAGTGTCCAGATTCACCTAATCTTGACATGCTAAATATCAATATAATGGTCGAAGAGGTTTCTGTGTTTAGATTTTTCCACTAAGCTTTATTATTATAAATTTATTGTTTTGACAAATGGTAGTCTGTGTAGTACAAATAGACGAATGGGGTTTTCACTAATAGATATGTCAAAGGGGTACAAATATGATTTTCACATGTCACTATAAAACAGGAACATTCATCAAGTATTTCTTTATGTAATTCTCCTATATTGCATCTGATAAAAACTTCCCCAGCCCAACTCAGTTTGTAAATTGCTTCCCAACGAGTGATGAAGTACAGAAAGTTATACTGTTAGGTAATTGGAGTGGAAGGAAATGCTTATTCCAGTCTTGATGTTTGGTGAAGAATCACCTTATATTTGCTAGAATGTTACATAAACATAAAGATGTGAACATTGCATAACAAGTCCGAGTGCTGAAAGATGATTGTAAGAAGTGGAACCTCTTTAGAGAAGGGCAGGTCTTTTCCTTGTTGTCTTTTAAAATTTTGAATCTAAAAGATTTTGTTTTTAGCATCTAAAAAACAGTTATTTGAATATTTCATGAAAATGTAATATGTTTGTAGACTTTAACTTAAAACACTGAAAGGAATAATAGTATCTTACATTAATATCACACGTTAGAGTCTTCAACATGTTGTCAACATAATTCTATTTGTTTCCTAGAGAAACCTTGAGGTAATCAGGTCAGGAATTTCACAGGTGAGGGAAATTAGTGAGATTCAGAAAAATGACTTGCCCATCATAATAAATGTCACAGCCAGGACTAAAATCTAGGACGTTTTGCCAGGCATGATCTTTGCACATGTCAGAATATTTCAGGAAAGGGATTAAAAACCTCCCAAGTAAGAACATTTTTGCCTTATAATTTTGTGGGTTTTAGTAAATGATGTGCAAGTAGGTTATATGGCATTTTGCCCTCAATTTGAAACCTTGAAATGATGAATGGTGAAATGGCTTCTGTTAGATATTCAACCCAGGAATCTCAGCTTTCTGCCAAAACATCAAAATTTAAACATGACAGAGGGGGTTTTCCAGTTTCTTATTTGAGATCAACTTGGAATTTTATTACTGCTCCCAAAACTCTGATCAGGAGCTGAGCCTGTTCCTGTGGTATGATCCAGTTAGGGAATACTTGGAAGACCTTGATGAGGGTCCTATGGGTAGGGATACTTTTTCAGATCTTGGAAGGCCACTTAAAAGACCAGAATACCATTTTACCTGAATCCTATCACTTTAATGGAGGGAGACTTCAAAGTCATGTTAATACTTTATGTGTCTCAACATGGTTAGGTAAATAATAATACCATTAATAATAATAGTAGTAGTAGTAGTAGTAGTAGTAGTGGTAGTAAGTTATCCCCCAGAAACAAAAAGACCATAGAAAGTAGACTAACAACCACGTTATTTTATTCTCTCTCTCTCTCACACACAATAATTAGAAGACTGAAACTCAATATTAAAAGAATAGCCAATTTTGTGCAAAGAAAATAAATCAGCCAACAGTCCTTTGCCTTTACTGCTGTCATTCAGACAGTGTCACTGCGTAATTGGAAGTCAAGATTGCTCATAAAATGGACTTGGGAATCTGGATAGTAGAACTTTATGGGCTTTCTCTCCTGGTCTCTGCTTTCAGCAATCTTATATCCTTGTGTCAATGAAGAAAACATGCAGCGTAAAAAGACAGTGTGTTGGCTTCGATGTCCAAAAAAAGAAATATCCATTCAAATGCGTGAAATCAGCTGGTACATCTGTCTTCAGTCTGTTTACCTTGAAATACAGAAGACGATCCTTTAATGCAGTGGTAATGTGACCTCTTCTTGATAATCTCCATTAGCCTCTCATCGCCAAACACCCCCCCAAAATACGTACCAAACAAAACTGCTTAAAGTTTCAAAATACATACTTTAGCCCACTTCCAAGCTGAAGATGGCACTAATTCCCTCTTATGCATTATAGAAAATTTGCAGTTGTCACTCCCTAAGTGCTTTCTTTCACCCCATACTGGGGTTTTAGCATATTTACAGATACCACATGATTTTTTTTTTTTTTCCCCATAAGTCAAGTGGTTTCCTGGCCAAATTTCTCCAAGCTTCCTTCTTCTGAATCTCCTGATTCCTCTGTGTATCTCCTTTCTGTGATAACACAACATACACATACATACACATACATGCCCTTTTTTTTTTTTTTTTAATTTAACAGAGATCACAAGTGGGCAGAGAGGCAGGCAGGGACAGAGAGAGGGGGGAGCCTGCGCAGAGAGCCCAATGTGGGGCTCTATCCCAGGACCCCGGGACCATGACCTGAGCTGAAGGCAGAGGCTTTAACCCACTGAGCCACCCAGGCGCTCCCACACATGCCCTTTTGAGTGTCCCTCTTTTTCTTCTCCACTGGATACTGTTTACATAATTCCACTAGATATAAGTCACTGCATACACTGCAGATCTGAGACCCTGGGAGCTCAAAACTCCTACCGCTTCGCACAGGCTTATAGACTTGTTCTTTTCATCATGGCTTTATAAATGACTGTGTGTGAAGCAATGCGTAGGTTAAGTAAAAGAACACTGAGGATTTCAATTCCTTGGATGTTGGGAAGCTTTGGTCTTGAAAAAATATGCTTGTACTTTTGTATGTGGAACAGCCAGAACTGAAACATCCCCACTGCCCTCACGGTTCAGTTTTAGTTTAAGCCAGGAAGCTTCTTTGCAAGCGTAGATGGCTCTTTTTAAGAACTGAACCTCACTGAGTTTTGAACAACAGGCTGGGTATCTAACATAGGATATGGAATGGTGTCGACCCATTGGAGGAGCAAAGATAGTTCCAGTTTTAGTCTGAGATTTTTTTTTCACATTTATCCTTAGCTTTCTCTTGCTCATTTATCACTGACTAAATGACTGATATATTTTCTTTTACTAAATGGTAAGGTCCTCTTAAAGGAAGAAGGAAAGTACTTGATTTTTTTAATTTGTAATTTGTAGAGACCCCCATTTGCACATCCTTTTTAAGATCTTTGATATGATTAAATGTGACTGTAAATATTCTGGTTCATATTATAAGGTACATCTAGGGTGTATTATGTTACTTCCTTTTAAAAAGTTTAGTATTTGACCTGAAATGCTTTTATATCCTCCTATTAAAGAACATCTTCTCCAGCTACCCCTATAAAAGTGCTTTTCTAGATCCTGTTGTAATTATTAATGCAAAGCTGCTGCTACTGTGTCTACTACTACCATAAATAATTTCATAAAGCACTTTCACACTTATAATTTCACTAAAATGTCATACTTTTAAGGGAAAGATTTTATTTTTTCTATTTAGCATTAGATAAGGATGTCAGAGCAGCTTCCAGGCATGAATAAAGTGTGTAGTAAGAGGCAAAGCCTGGACTGAAAGCTTGGGATTTTTGACTCCACTACATGTGTTCTTTCTCCTTCCTCCACAGCTGATGGAATTTGTAAGTAATATAACATGAAGGTCTATTTCACAAAAGAATTGAGAATAAAGGTCCCTAGTTTGTTGAATATGATGCAATTTGAACTATTACATTTAAGCTATTAAACAGTACAAGTTTAAAAAAAAATCTAGGTTACAACCTATTTTTTTAAAATGTTGAATATGTATATCACACACCACAGTATGAGAAAATAGTATATTTTAAGTCACATTCCTAACTTCAAACAAAGAGTGTGCCATTCTTTTAGAGTAGATAGAAACTATAAGCACTTTAAGAAATGGAAAACAATTCGAGGAAATTATAAATGTGATGATGAGTCAGTTTTACAGGAGGTGAAGTGTTAGGGACCACATTAGATAGGGGTGGTAAAAGATAAATTGTTTCCTTCTTAAAAGTCAAATAGAAAACACAGAAGATTTTACCACAGAAACACTAACCCCACGTAGGGATGGTGGCTGAATCATGTTGACTCCAGAAACCACCTCCTTGGTGTCATTTCCCCTTTGGGAATCTCACCAGCATCACTGCTGCCCCTGCTGGCTGAAACATGGAGCTGTCGTCCTCCCATTCCTAAACTCCCAACAGAAGTGCGGATAACCCTTTCCTCTCCTTGGATCTTTCCACATAACCCAGGTGCCCTCAACTTACAAAAGAATGGGCTAAATACTTGGAACAACAGGGAAACAAGAAGAAATGTAAAAAGTTTCCAGCCTGCCATCTAGTTTATGACCCCCCAACCCCCAAAGCTAATTTACTCAGTGGGAAGAACTTGCCCTATTAAATATCACTTCGGAAACACAGTATCACACCTTTACTCTGAAGAGCCTGTATAAATTTTTAGGAACTTCCTATTTCCTTGTTTTTTAACTCCCAGTTTGCTGCTAAACAAAGGAAACTCTTTACAACCAATAAGATTGGAAATGATCTCCTAGGGCCTTTCATGGTGGCAGACTAGGATCGTTGTTGAGTTCTGTTTTCTGGTCTGAAGACACGTTTCCCTCACACGCCCACCCATGGTGATTTGTAAAGTTGTGGTGACTGACAGGGTGAATAATCTGAATTAAGGAAGAAATGTAGCTTTCTTTTTCTTTCCGGGAACAGAATTATCCCATGACAAAATCAGTGAAATAGCAGTATCATCCAAATAATTATGACATTCCTACAATAGCAATGATATATTTCTATTACCAGGCAACAGGGGGAGTGGAGTTACCATACTGTTGGATCCTAGTGAGGGAACAACTTGAGGAAATGAAAGGTTTCAATAGGCTACCCGAAGGTCGAAACACAAAGAAGGAGGTGTTCATGTTTAATATGAGATGTT
Organism: Enhydra lutris kenyoni; assembly: GCF_002288905.1. Lineage (NCBI taxonomy): Eukaryota > Metazoa > Chordata > Mammalia > Carnivora > Mustelidae > Enhydra > Enhydra lutris. The sequence continues at coordinate 9,631,053 of NW_019154132.1, read as the reverse complement.
GAGCCTGTTAGTTCCTCAAAATAACCTTATTTTCCCAAGAATAGGAAACGTGCCTGCTAATGAACCTTTCATCAGCAGGCTTCTTAATTAAAAGAATGTAAAGAGAGGAAGGGAGGTAGTAAGGTGCTTTTAGTCAGGTCATCCCTCCTCTCAAGAGGCATTGTGTTGCTTACGACATCAATAAACTTTCTTCTTTAAAAGAATTATTTAGTCTGCAAGCAGCAAATAAAATTTTATTTGTTCCTCACACATAAACTTTATTCCAGACAGACCACCAGCCTGTAGTTAAAAAAATTAAATAAGTAAATAAATAACCCCTCTCCTCCAAACCTCAGGGTTTATTTGATGTTAGAGATCAGAATATTAAAAGTCCCATGTGAGAATCAGGTTATAAGTGTGTCAACTTCCTTACATAAAAGTCACTCCAGAAATGGGAGGCCCATATATTCCCATTATTTGTATTTCTTATTTGGAAATTCTAAGAAGTATGTAATGTTTATCAAGGAATCTTTGCAGATACGAAAGGTTTGATAAAATCTCACAAAGGATCAAGCACACATAGAGTTATCCCAAAGCAAAGGCCATATTATTAAGAAATGGAAGAGGAAATTTGAACCATTGTTGTACAGAATTTAGATATCAGAAGCCTTATGTACAATGCAGATTAGCCAGTAAAACCATCTTTAAGCTATTGGTCAATTAGTAAATATTTATTAAATGCACTGGGTTCTCAGAATGAATATTAATCGTAGCTAACAGTGACTTTTTACTCTATTTGAGGCAACATACATGTGCTTTGCGTGGATTGTTTATTTAGTTCTTGAGAGGTACTGTTAGGTAAATGCCATTGTAGACAAGGGACCAGAAGCACAGAGAGCTTTGATGATGTGCTCAAGGTCACACAGTTGGTTAAGAATAGAGCTAGGTTATGAGTACAAAGATCTCTGGACTTACCTTTGCTAAGATATGTCTCTCTTTAAATTTATTATACAACCCAGAAGTTCCAGTTCTATATATCTATCTAAAATAACAACAAAAAATTAAAAAAAAATCTTTGTACCTGAATCTTTATAGCTCTACCATGCTGTTCATCATAGCCAACAATAGAAGTCATTTAATTTTCTGTCGACTACTGGTGGGTAAGCAAAATTCAGTACATTCACACAATGAGATACTCTTCACCGATTAAAGAAGTGAACTATGAATACCTACTGTAACACAGATGAACCTCAAAGCACTATGTCAAATGAAAGAAGTCCTTTGCAAATATCCCATAGTCAGAATTCTAAATGGCTCTCCAGATTCTATCCCCTGTGTGAACCCCTACCATTGAATGCAGGACAGACTTGTGAATATACTGAGACAGTCACTCCTGTGAATAGGTTAATTATATGGCAAAGGTAAAGGGTTTGTGCAGATATAACTAAGTTTGAAATAACAAGACTCTGAATTAATCAAAAGAGAGATTATTCTGGGTGGGCCTGACCTAATCGGATGAGTGTTTTAAAATTGAGTCCAGACCTTCATGAAAGGAGAGATTCAAAGTGACAGAGTTCCTTTTATCAGCCTTAAAGAAACATATTGTGACCTACCTATGGAGGGGGCCACACATCAAGGACCTGAGTTGCTGAAAGCAGTCCCTCATCGACAGCCAGCTAGAACACATGAGTTTCAATCTTAACACCATAAGTAACTAAATTCTGCCCTAAATGTAAATAGGCATGAAAAGGGACTCTTCCTATTCAAGCCCCTGATGAGACCACAGCGTGGCTGATATTTTAATGGCAGGCTGGTGTGACCTTGACCAAGGGTCCCCAAATGGTCTGCACTTCTGACCTACTGAAACTGTGAAATCAAAGTGGATAATGTTTTAAGATACTAAGTTTGTGGTAATTTGTAACAGCAATAAAAAAAAAATTAACATGCCATATATCATTATATTATATGAAATATCCAGAAGAGGCACCTAAAACCTTGATGTGTGATCTCAGCAACACAAGATATTTGAAATGATCACTAATCAGGCCTCCTCAGTGAATAAGCTGATTTCTCCCTCCCAAATCCAATCCAGATAATCCATTTTGAGGTCAGAACTGAGATGGAGGAAGATACTACTGCGAGCATATAAAACCTGGGAAGTTGTCTCTTCTTGTTCCTCGGGAGCTGGTAGGTGGGAGTGAGAGGTATAGAAGCAGGAGCAACAGAGACAGATTCTAAGATAGGTAGTTCTCATTCTTACGTTCTGGTCTTTGGTCCAAAAAGGAGGGGGTGGGGTGTAAAATAGCCGATGAAAACTTGGAAGTAGAGCCTCTCTAACACCCAAATTGAAGCTAATACTGAAAAGTTATGACACAAACCATATGGTAGGAGGGAGATTCCCTATCTGGGAGCACAGTGACAGACCTGGAAGGATGGAAAAAGCTGGAAGGGCAGCTTAATAGCAAGGCATGCAATACTGCCATGGCGCCTTTTGCAGGGTAAAGCAGCAAGGCCGGGGGTTGGATGGAAGAAACACAGAGGATGTCACAGCAGCATCGGCAAGACCTGAGGGCTGGCTGAATCATGCAGGGACCACCACCAGCCCCTGACCAGGCAGAAAGCCCTATCATGCGGTACATCAGTTGCTGACCTCAGTAGAGCGAGCAGTGACCAGGCCATAAGGAAGATTGCCTCGATGACCACAGGGCATGGAAAGATGCCAAGAAGAACCAACAGCCCTTTGTTCTCATCCCACCACACCACCTAAAACCTGTTGTATTCCCACAACTCTTCCAAGTGCCTCTTCTGACTCTTCAGAGAGAAGCAGAGGAACAGGAGCGAAAATAATAAGTGAATGAGCTATGAAAAAAGGTTTCTGTGAGGTCGCTTTGATGGATTGGATGGATTTGGAATGCGAAGAACAAGAAATGGAAGGTGACCCCTAGGTGTTAAGTCAGAGCAATTGGGGGATGCGGCAGTGCCATTTTCTGTGGTGATGGCAAACACTAGAAAGACTCCCTTTTCAAAGGGGCAGGGTAGAATGAAAATCTGCCTTTGCTTTCAGCTATTTGAAATCTGAGATGCCCAGTAGGTGTACACGTGCAGATGTCAGTCAGTTGGGTACAGATTCTGCAGCTCAGGGGAGACGTCTGGAAAAACAACATAAATCTGAGAGTCATCAACACACAGGTAATGTTCAAAGTCCAGGAAGGGAGTGTCAAGAGAGGTTGAGAGCTGGCCAGGAGAAAAGCCCTAGTCCTAAAGAGAGTATGTAGGGGTCTTGCAAAGGGAAAGGAATGAGCGAGGAAGACGGCATGATGGTATAGCCAAAATCAGTGTATCTTCCCTAGAAAGGACTTAAAATATTTGAGGCATTTACCATAGGCTGGTGGCAAAGCACACACTCAATGAAGAAGAAATTCCAGAGAGTCAAGAAAATTGAGAACACTTTTGAGTTCAGTGGTATTTTTGGCATAATAGAGGAGAAATGAAGAAAGTGTGCTCAGACAAACTGTGAGAATCAGATACCCACATTTCGTTTATTTCCACTAGAACTTGGTGAATCTGGGACAATAGCTTCCAAATTGAACAGCTGGAATATGATATCCATCACACACTCTGTGGAAGCTGGAGCTCCCATAGCTTTTTATCCCGTGTATTAATAAGTCTTGGGGATGCAAAAGGAGAAAATTTAGTTAGGATAATGTTGTGTTCTTCTATGTGGGATTATGAATCCTTAATGTTATTGTCTCTACTGATGTTTGTTGGACTAGGAAAAGGCAGCTGGCTCTCTGTAGTTTTCACAGGAAGAGATCTACCTCACCAGGCTCTCACAGTGAGAAAAATTTTAAATGCATAAATGAAGATGGATCATTTTCCCAGTCCCATTGCTTCTCTTTGTGGTGCTTTTTGCCCCGAGATTATACAAATGGATGGTTTTATGGCCATCGAACATAGCACAGCTGTAGCTACAATATATAATACAACAAGAAATTGTTCAGAAATGGGGGGCGATTATGGAAACACTCTCCGTGTAATGCTGTCAAATTCAAAAGTTGCGTGTGTCACCTTCCCCATATAGCACATTCCGGTCATGGAAGTTAGAAATAACCTAGAGCTGCTTTTAAATTGTAGGCATGACGTCTTAGAATATTCTTGGCATTATGCTTTCCTTTTTTTTTTTTTTTTTTTAATTTAGTTTGTACCAAATGCAGGAAGGAAGGAAGGAAGGAAGTTATCTTTCATGTCTGTCATTCTCTACAGATCATTTCCCTGAAACTAGGGCCAACTTAGCGTGCCCTGCTGTGAGGTGAGGCCACCAGAATACTGGACCCACCAAAGGTGCTATACTCCTTGCAATCCACTCATTTTCAGAACAATAGAGTTTTACAGTCATTCATAAGGAAGCCCCAGGAGCACAAAACAATATTGAAATTAAGCTTAGTCTGTGAAAACATTATGTACTTTTCTTCCCACTCCTCTGCCTTTATGTCTCCGTTCTCTGAGTGATAACATCGCCATAAAACCTCCCAGCTACACGGGAGTGTGTCACTTTGCTTATACCTAGGGGTGTCAGGCCCTTGTAAATCTTGGCTCTTCCATGACTCGAAGCTGATTAAAATGTGCTGGCTTGCTCTGGAGCTCCGTTCCTTCCTGGCTTCCTCCATCATTGCCAGATACCCGCAGTCACCAACAGGGCTCCCTGGTCCGCCTCTGCCAAGTGAAATGTTTTGAAATTAAAAATCTGAAGAAATGGTGTGTGGAGTGCTTGATCAGGTGGTTTCTCCTTAGGAAACTGCTTAATGAGGGAAATTCAGCACAACCTCCCAGTGGCGGCCCAACACAGAACTTGAATTTAAAGGAACATGATTTCTTTCTCCAATTAGACAAATTTGCTTAAGTGCCTCAATGTGAAGACCTTTGTTTTTTGAGAGAAATGTTTATTTTTGAACGATGCTTGTTGAATTTCTGGTTATCAGTGTAATGCCTGCTCATTTCACGAAAAATTGGAGAGCAGACAAAAAATATCAGGAGAAAATAAAAACAACTCATAATTTCCAAAACTCATCAAAATTTAGGTCATACTGTATACATGTCTCAATATGCTTTACAGCATTTTCCGATGTCATTAGAGGTTCCACGGGAATATGATGTCAGTATTTATATAGTAGAGCATTGCATGGAAGTAACAGCATTGATATAATTTGTTTTTTATTATTTAACATTTAAGTACCTTCTCCCCTAATGTTACACTATTATGAATAATAATGGACACTGTTGTACCTAGGTCTTGGTCCATGTATGTGATAATTGTCTTAGGTTCATTCTTTAGCAGCATAATTTCTAAGTCAAAAGATATAAAATTTCAAAGATTTATTTACTTATTATTTAAGAGAGAGAGAGAGGGAAAAAGAGAGAGCACGGACAGGAGGGGCAGAGAGAGGAAGAAAGAATCTCAATCAGACTCCACGCTGGTCGAGGGGCTGGATCTCACCACTGAGATCATGACCTGAGTCAAAACCAAGAGTCAGATGCTTGCTTACCTGACTGGGACACCCAGGTACCCCTGAAAGATATAAGATTTTATAAAAGCTATAAAAATACCTTAGATATAAAGTTAAAAGACTTTTTTATTTTTTTATCAAATAACTCTTTAGAAATGTAATAATTTACACTATCACCAGTGGTATGTAGGGCAGTGTCCATTGTAACCCATCATCCCCATCACCGAGCGTTATCTTTTAAAACAAAACAAAACAATAAAAGCTTTTCCAGTCTGAAATAGAATTCCATAATCTTAATTTTAATTTCTTTGCTAAAAACCCTGAAGGCTTCCACAGGTTTAATACCTATTTATATTTCTTCTGTGAATTATTCAGTTAACACAATTGCTATTTTTCTGTTGGAGCGTTAGTGATTTCCTTTTTAATTTGTCAGAACTCATTGCTGATTACAGTTACACAGTTTTTTGGCTATCATTATTGTCATTCCAAACACAGTTTTAGTTTCTCACTGGCCTTTTAATAGTGACTGATTTTTTTTTTTTCTTTTAAGGACTTTAATCCTTAGTTTTTCTTTCTGAGTATGTGTGTTGCTTTTATGTCTTCTGCGTCTTTCTCTCTACCTCCAGATTAGTTGGTATAAAGTGTAAGGCTTGTTTTTTAAGATCAATTTTACTTTAAACGTTTGAAACTGTGATGCACCTGGGAATGTGTTTTTGTGTGTGGGTAGCATGATGAGAATCCAGTTTAAAAAATTGATCACTTTCCGAACGCACGGTCAAGTTTCTCTTAACTATTAAAGACATGTAAGTGTTTGAACATTTTTGAGGGTTAAATATTCTATAACATTCACTATTAATTCTCGTAGACCTTAGTATTTTGTTTCTTATTAATTCTCATATCTAATCACACGATTTTTTATTGTTCTGCCATTCCAAACTTGTTACCAAGGCTTGCATATTTATTCTTTTAGATGAATTTTGGAATCCTTGTCAAAGTTAGAAAGAAAAACGTCATCAGGATTGTAACGAATTGCTTTGAAACTACAGATAGTCCTCCCTAGGCATTGAAAATTCACTGGAATTCATACCACGTGAGTGTGCAAAGCAAGGCTCCTGTCCAAGATATACACATTTTTGTTAACACAATCTGGGGCAAAGTGAGAACAGCCTGAATAAATTAGTTTGTGAAAATATTTTACCAATAGTTTTTTTTTTTTTAATTTTATTTATTTATTTGACAGAGAGAAACACAGTGAAAGAGGGAACACAAGCAGAGGGAATGGGAGAAGGAGAATCAGGCTTCCCACTGAACAGGGAGCCCAATGCGGGGCTCAGTCCCAAAAGTCTGGGATCATGACCTGAGCCGAAAGCAGACGCTTAACAATTGAGCCATCCAGGGGACCTACCAATAGTTTTCTTATACAGGAGTATCATTCATCTCCAGAGTAATTATAACTTGGAATCTATTTTCCAGGCATATAAATTAATTCATTAATTATATTTTCATTCTATATCTCTACATCCAGCATGGGCCTTGAACTCATGTCCTTGAGATTAAGAGTTGCAAGCACTTTCAACTGAGCCAGTCAGGCACCCCTGGTCTGAAAGTATTTAAATAGCATTAGAATAATTCCATTTCTGAAAAATTTATAGTGCTATGTTCACAAATAATTTTCTCTGGCATAAAGCCCCCCCACCTTTTTAAGATCTTATTTATTTATTTGACAGAGATCGCAAGTGGGCAGAGAGGCGGGCAGAGAGAGAGGAGGAAGCAGGCTTCCTGCTGAGCAGAGAGCCCGATGCGGGGCTTGATCCCAGGACTCTGGGATCATAACCTGAGCTGAAGGCAGAGGCTTTAACCCACTGAGCCACCCAGGCGCCTCCATAAAGCCCTTTTAAAAATAATTTTTGATAATACATTAATTTTTACCCTGGTTACTGATGTGTTCCTCTTATTGTTTCTTTGGTTAATTTTTGAGAAATTTATATTTTCTCAGAAAACTTTCATCTTTATTGAGAATTACAAATCTATTTATAAAGTTCTGTGTCATTATGTTAATATCTTCATTTTCAGAGCCTGCATCTGGTGTATAACTTCTTACCATAAAAATTCCCTTCCTTGAAGCTATTGAGTACTATTTCTTTTCTTTTCTTTTTTTTTTTTAAGATTTTATTTATTTATTTGACAGACAGAGATCACAAGTAGGCAGAGAGGCAGGCAGAGAGAGAGGGGGAAGCAGGCTCCCTGCTGAGCAGAGAGCGTCGATTCTAGGACCCTGAGATCATGACCTGAGCTGAAGGCAGAGGCTTAACCCACTGAGCCACTCAGGTGCCCCTTGAGTACTATTTCTGTACATTCTCGGGGATCCTCTTGGTGTTCAAGTACAGGCCCTGTCAACTCAGGCACCTCCCTTCCTTCCTTGGTTTTCTGGAGCTGACAGATGTGTATACAGCTGTTCCTGTCTATTGAGTACCACTTCTTCAAAATCCAGGATCTCCCCCTAGGCAGTAGGCCCTGATGCTTCTACTAACCACCATCTTTTCTCCTGGGTGCCATGGTTAACTCCCTCTCCTTAATATTGATTCATAAGTTGTGGTCTCTTCAAGGCACAAAGCCACTAATGGAACTCAGGTTTCATTCAGAGGTAACTTTCCATGCTCTATTACTATACTGCCCCACAAAGATACTTGGGTACCAGCAAAGAAGAATCTGATTCAAGATGTCCAGGATGGGATCCTGAAGGTTCTGCTTGGTTTTCATGCCCTCAAAATATACCTGAAGTACTTTACAAATGTTTAGTTAGAATCGACGGAAGGCTGGACTTGAAGACAACTCTGGTGGGAAAGACCATTCTGCTGCCCGAAGCAGTTCTCTCTGTTGCCCAAGGCTTTGTCGACAGGCAAGGCCTATCTTCCTTGGTCATGAGTAGTTCCTTAAAGAAACTCCTCAACTCTTTCTATAAATAGATTACAATCATGCAAGCACACCTATTTGCTATTATCGCTCTAGAGGAAAACATGGAACTCTGTGTAGCACTTGGCTTCTTCCACAGTTTATTCTTGGTTTTTTTTTTGTTTTTTTTTTTTATAACACATTTTATTTGGTTAAAAGGCTACTAGCTTTTACCTAAAGGCTGTTAGGTTGAAAGAACCTTAGAAGAACAGGAAGATTAATTTAGGATGACCAAAATGATTTTAGAAGTTTAATATTACAAAATAGCTATCTTATGCACATATATCTAAATATAAGAATGGATAAACCAACACTCATGAAAAGATGAGGGAAAAATCTGTCATGCACTTCACCTTCTTGATCCTTACTATATCTGTGTTTTGATTGTTATGGGTTGAGAACCCAAAATGTTTATTCATATCTATTTTTCTACCTTGCCTCCATTAGATAAAGATTATTATCTGCTTTGCTTTGTCCCGTTCAAATGTGTAGCTAATGGGTTTATGTATCAATATAGTTTAATTTCTTTAATTTTTACTTTTGTATTTATTTACATTTTATTGAAATGTGTTTTTTCCCAACATTTTAGTTGGATTTTTATTAGACATTTAAAACTTTGTGTCCATGAATTTGTCCCTAAGTGTTAACAGATTTGATTGCATTATCTTGTATTTCATTGCATGTTATCCCACTTTTGTTGTCTAAAATGTAATTAATCGTAGCTTTGATTTCTTTTCCCACCTAGTATGCATTTAGAAGATGCTATATGTTGTCATGTTGCTATGTTTTTAATTTCCAAATGGGTTGATTTAAGTTTGCATGATTTCAGGGGAGCCTAGGTGGCTTAGTCTGTTGAACGTCTGACTCTAGGTTTCAGCTCAGATCATGATCTAAGTGTTGTGAGATTGAGCCCTAAGTTGGGCCCTGTGTTCATCATGGGGTCTGCTTCAAGGGGTCTGCTTGAGATTCTCTCCCTCTTCCTCTGCCCCTCCCCCCTGCTCATGTGCTCTCTCTTCCTCTCAAATAAATAAATAAATATATCTTTGAAAAAAATAAATTTACACAATTCCATTTAAATTTACACAATTAGGGCATCTGGGAGGCTCATTTGGTTAAGCATCTGCCTTTGGCTCAGGTCATGATCCCAGAGTCCTGGGATTGGGCCCTGCGTCCGGCACCCTGCTCAGTGGGAAGTCTGCTTTTCCCTCTCCCCCATGCTGCTCCCCGTGCTTGTGCTTGCTCTCTCTCTTTCTCTCTCAAGTAAATAAGTAATATTAAAAGGTAAATAAATTTACACAGTTTGTTCCTAGCTTATAGTAATATATTCTGAGAATGTGTATGGCTTATATATTTTTTTGCTGAAAATTTTATTCAGGTTTTCCTTTATAATTAGCACATGAAGATTTGTATAAATATTTGATGTACAATTGAAAAAAAATATTCTCCTTTGGTATTTTCAATCTGATACGTCTTTTTCTAGAGTGTCCAATCAATTAATTCAAATCTTCTTTATTAGTGTGCTAAGGTATCTTATGTCTTTATTTTCACACCCATTATAATAAAAACTCAAATGAATGCTGGTGAGTTCTACAGTAATGACATTGCAGTTCTCTTATACTTCTGAGAACTTTGGATTTATATTTCTACAGCTAATTGATTATGGCCACGGTTTGACCTTTCAGGGTTTGAAACATTTCTTTTTTCTTTACCTTGAATGCTTATTTGATATGAAGTTGGTAATTTCTACACATACTATTTCATACTTTTGTAAATCTTTCTTAGTAGGGTATATATTAGCTGTAAGTGCAGATTTGGAAAGACTAGTAGAGTTTAAATTCCAATTCTGCTTACTTAGTACCCTGTCCATTTCCTCATTAATTAAATGTCAGTTAAGATCATCTATGTACTCCAATTCAAATTAGTTTCGCATCATCCTTCTTTATTCCTTTGAAACTTCCTCTGCTGTTGTGAGAGTTTCACTCTCAGTGTGGCCTTACACATGGTTATAAGAGAGTTATTACAGCTTAAAGCTTCACATCCGCTGACCATGATGTTTCATGTCCAAGAACATGGAAACTTTGTTCATCAGCTCCCCATTATATCTCATTGGTCTTGTAGAGACCAGTGGAAGCTGGAGGTCTGGTCAGTTTTTCCTTAGCAAGGCTGCAAGGCGAGGGCTGACCACTTAATAAAAATTGTGTCTATTAGGATGGAAAGAGCAGAAATCCACAATGAATGACAGTAATAGCATTACCTCATATTGGATGAAGGCATTTCACTAAAGCAATTAGAAGTGTCTGGCACATTGCAAATGCTTAATAAATAAAAATGCTATTATAATAACCTTTTCATATTGCTATTTATTTCCTTGTGAGCAATTTGCACTTGAATTTTTAAAATGTAGTTTAGATCCTGCTCCTCAATGAGGGGATTTATACCATTTTTGACAATCCCAGAATTTCCATTTGCTAATTGGTTCTGTCATCTTGTTTTATAAACTGTTGGATATTCCATCTTCCTTTAAATTGCCTTGACTCTGTGTTGTTGGCTATCTGAAATGTATATATTTTCTCCTTCCTCAGTGATTTGTAAAGTATAACTATTATTTTTTAAAAACATCTTATTTATTTATTTATGTATTTGAGAAGGAAAAAGAGAAAGAGAGAGAGAGTAAAGTGGGGGAGGGACAGCGGAAGAGGAAGGGAGAGAATCTCAAGCAAACTCCATACTGAGCACAGAGCCTGATGCAGGGCTTGATCTCATGACCCTGAGATCATGACCTGACTTGAAAACAAGTGTCAGATGCCTAACCAAATGAACCACCCAGGCACCACATAAATATTATTTTTTATTTCATAACTGGTTAAACTTAAGATTAAAAATTATTTGAGCCTATGTGCTTTTTCTAAGTTCTTTAAGATCAATGTGGGAATAGTATAGATACTTCAATCTCTCTCTCTGTGACATGAAGACAAAATGTATTTTTATTTCCCTTCACTAATTCTGTGGTATTTGTTCATGTGGTTCTGGCTAATAGAAACAAAATATTAGTGGGTTTTTTTTTGTTGTTTGTTTGTTTGTTTGTTTTAATGTAGCTTCGCTTCTTCTTCAAGGATTCACAAAACCAGGGCACCTCATGAGTCCCTTTGGCCATATCTTGCAGGTGTCCTGTCCACAGTCATGTTCTTTCCCCATACAGAGTGTCTAGGGCAAATCTCTGTGATACTCTACACTCTAGTATCTCACTGCCATGTAACTCAAGAAAAGAAAATATGACAACAGTTTTCCAGAGAGATACATTCTGGAAAATGCAACTCTACACAATGGAGACAATACCTTATATTATTATTTTTTTAAATTTATTATTTGACAGAGAGAGACACAGTGAGAGAAGGAACACAAGCAGAGGAAGTGGGAGATAGAGAAGCAGCCATCCCACAGCAGGGTGCCTGACGCGGGGTTGGAACCCGATGCGGGGCTCGATCCCAGGACCCTGGGATCATGACCTGAGCCAAAGGCTGACGCCCAACGACTGAGCCACCCAGGTGTCCCAATACTTTATATTATTATGCTTAGCAGTTTTCTCAGATTTTTCCAGCGTTCTCCTTGCCAAACAGAATCATACTGTCGCTTTCAATAAGCAAGCAGTCGAGGTAAAGGATCTCGTAAAGGACAGAGGAACAGTCTTATATTTAATTTGAATTTAAATCCACACATTCAGAGAAACACAAACATGAGATTTAGCCTTTAAATGTAGTATTCCTTCTCACTGTTTCCGCTTAAAAGTGTGGGTGTGCAGTCTCAAAGAGAATACCCTGTTAAAGCGGCAAGGTGCTGAGTTTCAAGAAAGCTGCAAAGGTGGGTTCATCATTTATCACTTCATCTGATACCTGCCAACGTCCCAAAACCTAGCAGGCGTGATGAGACCTTAAGACGCCCACCTCATGGTAGGTGAGACAAAAGATTTGGACAAGTGTTTTCTGTGTCTAAATCCCTTTGGAATGACACAAGTGGGATAAGAAATCAAAGAAATATAAGAGGTCATGTATTTTTGAAGTGACCACCTTGGTGATCATTTAGCAGAATTTAAAAAATGTAGAAGCTTATTTAAAACTGCATCTGCATTAGCCACCCTGTTTTCTGGGAGGGGCCGGGGTTAGTCGGGGGACATAAAACAAGCAACACCACTGCAAAGCCTCTACACTCTTTCATGCCACTAAAGGAAGAGCTGCTGAGGTAAGTGGCTCTTGGTTTTGTAGAAGCACATCAGTGACCCTTGTTGTATAAGTAAGTGTGGACCCCAAGACCAACAGCCTCCAACGAAAGAAAGCCAAGTTCAGCAGGCAACTAAAAATAGAAACTGAACTCATAAGAAACATTTGGTCCTTTCTTTTTTTAAAATTTTTTTTTAAATTTATTTGAGAGAGAGCACACATGAATGGGGGAAGGGGCAGAGGCAGAAGAAGCAGACTCCCCGCTGAGTGGGGAGCCCAATGTGGGGCTCAATCCCAGGACCCTGAGATCATGACCTGGGCTGAAGTTGGATGTTTAACTGACCAAGCTCCCCAGGTGCCCCCCAAAATTTGGTCTTGAAATATATATTTAGAGTAAATGTACATAGAAGTAATAATTGCCTTAAGGGTCATAAATCCAAGGTGCTTTATAAAGAGATCATATGTTAACACCAGTGGAGTAATGATTCTCAGATTGTTTTGGGGAGACTACTTAGGAAAAAAAATGAAGTTATAAATAGCACTTTGCTATATTTACTTTAAATTATTTTGCAAACAAAATTGCAACTGAAATGTACTGCATTGAATGTTTACATGTTGGGAAATGTTATTAATTAGTTAATTTATTAATAATGTTAATTTTACTAGTTAACCTTATTAACTTTATTAATAAAGTTTATTAATAATGAAATTAATAACATGTTCACTTTCTAAATTACTTAATTATGATCTAGTTCCTAACAAATATGGATGATCATTTAAAAATAATAATAACAATATGGGTCACCTGGGTGGCTCAGTGGGTTGAGCCTCTGCCTTTGGCTCAGGTTATGATCTCGGCGTCCTGGGATCGAGCCCCGCATCGGGCTCTCTGCTCAGTGGGGAGCCTGCTTCCCTCTCTCTCTTCCTGTCTCTCTGACTTCTTGTGATCTCTCTGTTGGGTAGATAAATAAAATCTTAAAAAATAATAATAATAATAAAATATAGACTTAATTTTCCTTTGTCATATTTCATATTAGCAATACAACCTTGAAAAGTAAGTTGTAAGTCTCATTTTCCTAATGGGGAAATTAAAGCTCAGATAGCTTAAAGCAAGTGACTGAAGTAACATTCAAATCTTGACCATCCTGGTCGGAGTTCAATAAGTATTCTTTTTCACTATCTTATACTTAATGTTGTCAAAATAGTTCAATGAAAATGATTTGCTTTTCTTGGGAACACATGCTCTCCATACCCATTAGAATGAAACACAGCAGCTACTCACAAATAACCACACATCGCCTGGGTCCAGGCAATACTGACCATTCATGTGACAGAAAAAACAGGGATTAAAATTATTTAGAAAATCCAAGGTAAGCTCTCTTATGATATAGCAGTGTTTGAATAGGACTCAATCACGAAGATGGAAAAATGGATGCAAATCCAAGTCTGATCTATTGTGAACTGACCAAGCTCCCAGTCCTACATTTGCCCCCATGCCCTTTCCTGATGTGGTTACACTGACCATGAATTCTTCAAGGTCACCCTGACTGCTCAGTTGATGTTGCCAGAAGTAGTGTTTTGAATGTGCAATTTTTTCTCCTTCATGAAGGAGCTTCTGCAGGTCATTGCAAGGGAGAAATGACACTAAAATACTATTAATAGGACATCACAAAAGTACGAACCTGCTTGAATCTTTAAAAAACATCAAGAGTGCCAAATATCCTTGACAGTGAATGTGGCATTTATGGAGCCCCTGCTTTGTCCAACACTGCAGTAAATACCTTGGAGGATATAAAAACATATAAAGTATGTAGTAAAGGAGCTTACTAGCCAGAAGTGCAAGACAAAAATTAAATGCATAAAACAATCACAGAGCAGAGAGTAGCCGTTATAATTAATTGCTCAGTTGCTTTGTATGGTTTTGAAGTGTATAAACAACCTTCAAGGAAATCTGCATGCCTGTATGATCAGAGACCTATCTACATATCAAAAAGTTTCAGAAGTAACATCACTTCTCAGAGAGTTTGTATATATCAGAGAATTTATTTGCCTCCAAATGAGTCAGTTTTACTATCACCTGAGTAACTGTTGGAAGCAAATAGTTCCTTAGAATTGAGGCCAATAACAGGAGGGCACTGATAAATTTTTCCTGGCCCTTTGGCATAGCTGTTCTGCCTGTGTGATGTGTGATCAGCAAGACTCAAGACCATACACCAAATCACTCCTGTGCATCGACAGGCAAACCCAGGGCGTGGGGTGGGTCTGTGCTCTGAAAGACACGAGGTTATTTGTTTTGTCTCCAAATCAAACATCATGGAAATGAAACACACATTTTTTTTTTAATTTTTTTTTAAAGATTTTATTTATTTATTTGACAGAGATCACAGGTAGGCAGAGAGAGAGGAGGAAGCAGGCTCCCTGTTGAGCAGAGAGCCCAATGCGGGGCTCGATCCCAGGACCCTGGGATCATGACCTGAGCCGAAGGCAGAGGCTTTAACTCACTGAGCCACCCAGGCACCCCGAAACACACATTTTAAAGAAGACTTTTCTTTTCTTGGACTCTGACCTTATTCACAAAATGTGGCTTTGGGGATGTGCCTGAAATATAATAGAATGATCAGTAAATATTATATAGTTGAGAAATTGCATACTCATAAATAGCGTCAGATTATTCCTGGTAATGTCTGCAGATATGTAGATATGATTAAAAGAAATAGATATGATTAAAAGAAATAAGGTAACTTTGTTTTTAGAAAGTTATTAGAAAGTCATTGAAGTAAGGGAGGTTGCTGATGAGGACATATGGTGAGCTGATAATTTGTAGAATTCCAGATTTTAAATCAGAAGGATATGTAAAATTATTACTTCAAAATGGAAATAACAGTTCATCACTTAACTAGGACAGCATCTTGGGGCAGTCCTTTGATATCTTATGGGTTAGGGTTATGGGTAGTGGAGCACAGAACAACCCTGGCTTGTTTAAGAAGAAATGAATGTTTAAAGGGGAGTTGGAACTGAAAGGGGATCTGATAAATATTGTCTTCAGTTTTCTCTGACTATAAAGGGTCTGGAGTATAAGTCAAGTGAGCCAATCTGCAGGATCTGGTACAGAGCTCCAAGCAATATACTCAATTGACCTAAATTTAGGTTAATTAAAATCTTGATGTCTAAGAATCATTTATGTTTTTTTATCCTTTTTCTGTAATGTTTAGCTTTTACTTACATATCCAATAGCAAAAATAAATTTATGAATTTTTGCTCTGTAGGACACTCATCGATCTAGCAAATATTAGGCCAATATGTAACTTTGGTGATTTAGAAGGAGACAAAGAGGAATCAAATAAACTTTCTGCCTTTAAAATTCCTCCTGAGGGAAGGTGTTGAAGTTCGCATATTTTGAATAATTAGTCTCATCTACCTTTACAGTTGATAGTTGTGAATTCTATGACATTCTTTTCATGTATACTTACTTTGGTTTGTTGTAGAATTCTTCCCATTGAACGTATGATTTTGGATTTTAAACCTGGTAGAGATGTTTTGGAGGAAAAACAAGGGTCATTTTTCTGGAAAATAGGTAGTCAGACTATATGTCTTTTATGATACTGGTTGAGAAGTGAAGCACTGAGTCTTTGTCTATCTTATGGGTTGTTTGACTGAATATTATTTGCTACATTTCCAGTTATTATTCACTGCGTGAATGTTAAAGAGCAGATTAAATCTGTCAAGTGTGGAAGTCAATGAATTCCTGTTCTTGGGTCTAAAACTAACTCCAGATGAAGTTCACCTTATAGTAATCATACTCCGGGTGTGTGGCCAACCTGTGTTAGAATCTAGAACACATACTAGGCCAACTGGGCCATTGTGGGTGGCAGAATATGGTCGAATCAAACCCTAAGCAATGGGTCCTGCCACACAGAATGCTAAACTACCAGGTTTCTTTTTTTTTTTTTCCTTTTTTCAGATTCTGTGGCTCAGGCACCCGCCAAGCAGGAGATTTGTGATGAATAGTGCCCATATTGATTTTTCCATAATGGAGTGTAAAAGAAAAATGGACAGGTTTTGTTGCAGGTATTTTCATGGGGTACTAAATTGGAGGATTAGTTGCAAACAGCAATACTGATAAAGTCTGCTGTCCATCTTGATGGTTGGGTCTTTCTATTAAAATGACACATAAATAACCTATTATATCCCCCACCCATGGAAATTCAAATGTACCTGTCAACTTGATAAAGCACTTGCCTGGAGGGAGGCATTGTTTACATTTTTACTCTATTCTTCAGAAAAAGTGAGATTCTAATTATTTCTCCCACTGTAAATTAATGCTGACTACGATGGTTAGCACATCTCTGTATTGTTACATCTTTTGGAAAGTTAAATAATAGAACTGATCCATCATGTATGAGGCAGTGTGTATTTTATGACAGCCTTCCCTCAGCTCTTCCGTCTCCTCTCTCTAAATGCTCATTGCTTCTCTAACTTGTGTGCTTTTTGCGTCTTTCTTTTTCCTATCCCATGAGAAATCTTTCTTGATACCCAGTTAATTCCAAAACTCTGAACTTCCACCCTCTGTAGCCTGCCTTCTTTCTATCCCTTATGGA
Organism: Enhydra lutris kenyoni; assembly: GCF_002288905.1. Taxonomy (NCBI): domain Eukaryota; kingdom Metazoa; phylum Chordata; class Mammalia; order Carnivora; family Mustelidae; genus Enhydra; species Enhydra lutris. The sequence goes on along the minus strand of NW_019154132.1, from coordinate 9,613,806 downwards.
AAAACACATACAATTTCCAACCCACAACTACTTGTTTTTAATCATCCAGTGTCATTTTTAGCCTCCTCCTGGGATGTTTTTACCATTTGTTATGTCATGTTTGAAGACGTTTCATTTGGTTATATTCAGCATTTCCACCTCGTAAGTAAGTGGGCTGATTTTTCTTCAGAGTAACTTCATCTTTTCCTTGTTCTTCTTGTTATCTTTTGGTTGATACTTGTGCTGATAATTATGTTAAATAATGCCTATATAAGCATAAACTCTTACCACTTTCCCCAACTTATTCCATCTAGTTTTCCTTCAATTATTTCTTCCTTATCCTCCCCACACCCTAATCTCTACCAAAAAAAAAAAAATTGTTTCTTCATGGGCAGAAAATGCATGGAAACACATCGTGTCTATGAATTCCTATAACAACCCAGTAACAGTTACCTAAAGTAACTTTAGGGATAAGGATATAAAGTATCTTATAATCCGAATCTAGTGTTTTTGACTGTTTCTCATACATGGACAGTCACTGATAAACTCATCTGTTGAGTGCTGTGTTTATTAAACTCTGTGCATCCACGAGGTGACCTTGGAATTAAAAACATCTGAAAGATAAAGATTCCAAAGAGGAAGTGCCTTTGCCTGTTTGAAGATCTCTGCACAGCCATCGCTAGAAGTGTGGCTGAGATAGAAGGCCATGCCTCACGCACTCTGTGCCCAGCCTTCCCAGCTCTTCTCTTAAAGGATCTCCAGGGGTAAACTGATTTCCTAGCTGATTTTTCCTCCCAGTTTGTAAATCTCAAGCCAATCTTTAGCATAATCTTCTCTAATACCTGTTTCTTCCACAAGTCAATTCCTGCCTGAATTCAAGATAGTATACCACAAAATCACCGGCAAATTTCATTTGGGCATTTGCAGCATAAGCAGTTAAAAAAATCTGTAAATATTCTTTCCTTGAGCTAATTTGACATGAGCTAAATTAATGACAATGAATTTTAGCTAAAATAGTAAAGCAATTTAATAACTGCATTAATTTTAACTTACTTGTTTCACAATCAGTTTTTAATAATCAGCTTATATGTCCTCAAAAAATTCAATTTTCCCATTGCTCAAGAGATATTGTTATATTCTTATGGCTTCTAAGTAATTATAGCAAATGTTTTGTGATAGGTCCCCCAATGATAGGTCCGTGATCAAAGGAATGAGACTGATACAAAGCGAAGGTCAAGCAAAGCTTTATTTCGCGCCAAGTATCGAGAATCAAACCGACCAGTCGGGGCCGCCTCTGACAGAGAGAGCGACCCCTCCCAGCATCACAGACTAATTTTTATAGAGCAAAGACCATGTGGTTGAGCCTGGCCACACACAGGTGGCCAATGAGATTGTGACACACAGAGAAAGCTGTAGTCATGCTAGGTCACACATGGGTGGCCAATTGAATTACAATTCACCCCATAGTAGCTATTTGAACTAGCCTATCACCTTGGTCAGAATTGGCACCCAAAAGGCGGGGCTCACACTCCTTGGTAGCTAGGGAGACCGTATGTGCGCCCCACTGATTGGATGTCTCCACCTGGCCCGACTCATCCCTGCATTCAGGCTCTGTTATCTCCACCTGACCTGACCCACCCTTGTATTTGGGCTCTGTTATCAGGGACTGGTCATCCATATTTTACTGGTTTCCCAGATTTGCTTTTAAGTAAGTTCCCCTGGTGGGGATGGGGGTGGGGAGGGTCAGTATAAGTTTTACTGCATAAACAGCAAAATCACTCTTTAACCAGATGGAGTCGCACTGGCTAAATAAGTCCTTACATTTTGGAAAAAATATGGCAACATATTGTCTGTCAGTCAGTTATAATTTTATTTATAATTTTTTATTTATAATTCTCTTACATTACTTTGAAAATTATGTGTTGTAATGAGAATTAGGACATGAATTTTATTTCCTCTATGCCTCCTTTTTTATAAAGGAAATGGGTAGACTAACTGTTATATTTGATTGGTTCTCTTAGCAGACTTAAGAGAAAGATAAAAGATGTTAAGAGAATAGATAGATAATCTGAAAGCTGGACACTCAGCTGCTGATCAGCTGTTGATAAAAAATAAAGCTGTAGTTTTGACATGGTAGTTTTAAACTATCATTAAAAGATAACTAAATCAATCTTATTAAAAAAAATACAGTGTTGCTTGGGTGGCTCAGTTGGTTAAGGGTGTGACTCTATTTGTACTCAGTTCATCATCTCAGTGTTGTGAGATGGAGCTGTGTGGGACTCTGCACTCAGTGGGGAGTCTACTTAAGATCTCTTTCCCTCTCCCTCTGCCTCCCCACCCATGCACACTCTTCTCTCTCTCAAATAAATAAATAAATTTTTAAAATGAAAGATTATAAAAAGGAGTTTGCTAAACAATTATTTCAATCTGACTTTGCTTAAAATCTACATTTCAGCATTTTTAATTACCCAGAAAATAGAGGCGCTCTGTTGCATTTGCATATATGTGTGTATTTATAAGAGAGAAACAGAAAGACACACACAGAGACAGAGAGAGAGTATGAGTACACACTGATGTCTCTCATCTATCCACTCACCCATTTGGCAGTCTAACTGAAAAATGAAAGAAACTAGATTGTGCTGCATGTCAACAAATGTCACTTGAAATAAACAATTTACGAGTCTGGTGGTCCATTCTCTTTGTATACGGGGAGATGCTGACTCTGTCTGGTGTGTATTCAGGAGAATTTTAGGGCAGATGAGTTTCATGCTAAATTTTAGCTAAAATTTTGGAAGTATTTATTTCCTCTAGACTCTACTTGAGAAATGGTTGGTAATCATGGTCTGTCCCTTGAGTCTTGAATTTCTGGCCCCTAAGATGGACACATTGATGGGTAGGTGTTTACATATTTGGGCAACATACTCTTCCAGATAATAACAAAGTTGAAGAAAAAAGTTCTGTTAAAAAATAACTTTATTGTGATTTTCTGATCTCCAGAAACTTGAAAGGGTACAAATATTGACTTACAGGAAGTCTTATCCCTTAGTCTTGGATTTTTTTATGTATTCCTATTCTAATGCATATTCATTACTCTAATATTTTACTGTATTTCAGATATTGAAATTCTCTTGAAATCCCTAAATTAAATGACCCCATTCTACCACTGAGGAAAATGAGAAATCAAGAATTTGCCCAAATGATAAGAATACAAATCTAGAATTTTGTTCTCATGATTGTTGTAGAAGACTACTTTCCAGAGATAAGGATGATAATTCAGAAACATAGGCAAAAACCAATGGTTTGTTAATATTAATATTAAAATAAATATTGGAGTAATATTATCTACGTTTCTAGGTTTTATGATCTCACAGTGTATAATCAAATAATCCAAAGTTTGTATTTTTGAGGTGTTTTGGGTTTGGCTTTGGTGTAAGAAAAGAACTGGAGGGAAACATTTGTTCAATATTTCCTTATTTGCTCTCTAAAATTTTTAATGTAAACTCAAAATAGGGAGCCCCAGTAAGAATAAATGACAAACACGTATACAATTTTGCATATTACTATGGGGTCAATCTCTTAGAAACCAGGAGATACCATATGACCAGTTTCTCTTAACCACATTAATAATTCTAAGCACTCTGCTTCATGGAATACGCAGTTGCAACATAGAAGCCCTGGAAGGCTAGGTTTCTGTAATACAGTGACTCTTCCATATTCTGTCAATATTGTCTTCAACATGACATCTTTTTCACCTTAAAAAAAAAAAAGATGTGGAATTAACAGAATAAAAAAAAAATAGGGAAACAAAATATATGACTTGTAGACCCGGAGTATGCCTTGGAAATTCTTTCACCCATTTTTCTTATTTTATGAGTAAAGAAACTGCTACCCAGAGTTCATTGGTGACTGAGGCAGGGCACCTCTGGTGCTCCACTTCTCAGGGCATTATTCTTAATCAATGTAAACAAGGAGGGGTGCCTGGGTGGCTCAATCGGTTAAGCATCTGCCTTGGGCTCAGGTCCTGATCTCGGTGTCCTGGGATGGAGCTCCACATTGGGCTCCCTGTTCAGGTGGGAGCCTGCTTCTCCCTCTCCCTCTGGCCTGCCCCAACTTGTGTTCTTTCTCATTCACTCTGCTCTCTCTCTCTCTCTCTCAAATAAATAAATAATTTTTTAAAAAAAATAATAAACAAGGAGATGGGCTTTTCTTTACAGATAAGTCCTCTCCAAATGTTTGTTCCCCATTGCTCAGCTTCAATAATAAAAAACACAGATATAGCTATTTAATTTATACATTTATGCCTTATAATGAATATAATCTCCTAGCTTCATTGAAATGGTGGGCAACAATATTTCCCCCCGACTTCACAGTTTTATAATATGCCCTTAGAGAAGCAATAGAGACAGAGCTTAAAAGCCTGGGTTTTGCGGTCGGATGTCCTTATGGCCATACTTTGGCCCTACAATTTACTAATTCATCCTAAGTAAGTTGGTTGACCCCTCTCCCTGCTATACTTCATTTTCTTCACCTGAGATTTGGAATAATAACCATCTAGGTTTATAATAAAGATTAAATGTAGTAATTCATGTAAAGTGGATCATTGCCTGTTTTAGTTTCCTGGGGCTGCAATTTCAAAGTACCACACAGTATACAACTTAAACAATAGGAACATATTGTCTTCGCAGTCCTGGGTTAGAATCCAAGGTTAACGTGTTGGCTGGGTTGATCCTTCTGACAGTTCCATGCCTCTCTCCTGGCTTCTGGCAGTTTGAGGGCCATCTTTAGCATTCCTTGGCTTGTAGGTGAATCCACCCAATGTCCACCATTGTGTTTATGTGGCATTCTCCCTGCATATGCATGTCTGTCTCTGTGTCCAGATTCCCCATTTTTAAATACTTGTTTGCTTGTTTGTGTATTTATTTATTTGAGAGAGAGAGAGAGAGAGAGAGAAAGAGAGCATGCATGAGTTGAGGGAGGGTCAGAGAGAGAAGAGAGAAACTTAAGCAGACTCCACGCTGAGGGTGAAGCCCGTCGCATGGCTTGATAACACAACCCTGAGATCACAACCTGAACAAAATCAAGAGTTGGACATGTTTAACTAACTGAGCCACCCAGGGATCCCCAGATTCCCCGTTTTAACAAAGACAAGTTCTACTGGATTAGGACCCACCCTACTGATTTCATTTTGATGGACTGTGAAGGCTCTATACCCAAATAAGTTCACATTCCTAGGTACTGGGATTTAAGACTTAAATATCATTCAGGGGAACACTATTTGATCCATAGTGTGGTCCCCATCTCAGTTTATCTCTCAAGGTCAGCCAGAGTGATTCTTTCTATGATGTCATAGATGTTACTCTGTTCACAAATACACAATGGTTTTTCAGTCCAATCATCGTAAAAGCCATCATTCTTTTCTTTTCTTTTTAAAATTTTATTTATTTATTTGACAGAGAGAGACACAGCGAGAGAGGGAACATAAGCAGGGGTTTGGGAGAGGGAGAAACAGGCTTCCCACCGAGCAGGGAGCCTGATGTGGGGCTCAGTCTCAGGACCCTGGAATCATGATATGAGCTGAAGGCAGATGCTTAATGACTGAGCCACCCAGGTGCCCCAAAAGTCATCTTCAGTGGTCTTCATATCCCCGAATGCTTGGCTTCTTGCCCCAGACTTCTATCACTCTGATCTTACCTTCTTTTTCTCCCCTTGCTCACTTTGCTTCAATTCTTTTGGCTTCTTTGCTTCTCTTTGATCATAAGGCAAGTGTATGCCCCTCATAGCCATTATACTTGCTGTTCCTTCTTCTGACATTATTCTCCCACTTATAGACATGACTGATACCCTTCACTTCATTCAGACTTATTCTGCGGTCTCCTTCCCAGAGATATTTTTCCCTGAATAAAAGAAAAAATAGCAATGACGTAGCCTTTTATCATCCCCACTCCACCCAGTGCCTCATCCTTTACACTGTTTCCTTTTTCTCCATAGCACTTATGATATATTCAGTTACATATCTTATGTTTTCCTCCCTTGGAATGTCATCTGAGTTAGACCAAGGATTTGGTTTTATTGGTTCAGTTCTGTGTCTCTACATTCTCAAGGCAGGATTTCAGTGAATGGCTGAAATGAGTGAATGTGCTTTGACCAGAGCCTTTTATATAATGAGTCCTAAATAAGTATTATTTATAATTCTTATTCTTAATTAATCTTTCCCCAAATAGCTACTGCTGTGATCATTCTTCTAAATGCTGTTTTCCTTCTTTTTTTATTCTGCCCCGGAAATTTCATGCTCAAAGAGAAAACTACACTCAGAACAAAAGGATAAGTCTGATGATGAAATCAGGAAACTGACAAAATCTTGTGAAATCTCAAAAGGTGTTAACATTCTGGAAATTTAGACTCACTGAAAGTCACTAAACTAGAAGTTTGGTTGAAAGATGAATGTGAATTTCCCCTGTTCTTTTATTTTTCGAGATGATATCCTGTATCTTTCTAGGTAGAACTTTCTGTTAGTTCACTCTCGGCTGAGGGGAAATGTCCAGCATGGGCCCCTATGGTCGTTATTTACACACATGATTTAGCCCTCCTCAAATCTTTTAGAATTTTTAGTCTCTTCATAGGGCATTTAAAACTTCTTCGTTGAAAATGGGAGTTATCTACATTTGTGTCTCCTTTCCCATGCTAAATTGTGAGTTTCATGGAGCCCCAGGTAATAGGGTTTAACCTGAATATCTCATGACATCTGGCTTGAATGCGTGACTCAAACATGTCTTTGAATAATGAAAAAGGACTTAGGTGGTTTTTTTTTTTTTTATGATTTATTTATTTATTTCAGAGAGAAAGAGAGAGCTCTCGAGCAGGGATGGGAGGAGAGACAGGGACAGAAGCAGACACTCCGCTGTGCAGGGAGTCCAAGATGGGGCTCCACCCCAGGACCCTGAGATCACAACCAAGAAACCAAGAGTGGGACACTCAACTGACAGCCACCCAGGTGCCCTGACAAAAGACCTAGTTTTAAAGCACAAACAACACCTTCTGATTTATTTCATAGTTGTGAAAAACAACTGGAAAATATTCCCTGGTCCTGTAAGAGGAAGGTATTAGATTAAATACACTCCTTCCCCTCCCCCCACCATTAAATCACTACCATTCCAATCAAAATAATATTTCGTTATTTCTTGGGCTGTTAATAAGGCAATTAATTATCATATAATGCATCATCGCTTTGGAGCAAAGGTTTATATGTGTGCAAAGGGGTGTTATTCCAGGAGAGTTATGACACAGGCAGTCTTAGGCGTGTGGGTGGAGTAGGAGGATGGTGTGATAAGATAGCAGCTGAACAAACTTCACTAAATTAGGAAATAAGGAGTTACAACTTGCATTGCGGCAAGTTGGTGGAGAGTTCATCTCACTGATGCTTCTGAAGGCATGGAAGGCATGGAAGGGTTATTTCACACGGGGGTGTGGTCAGAAGAGATGCACTGATAAGGTGACATTTGAGTAACATTTTTAAAGGAAGAGAGTGAGTTGGTAGGTGTCTGGGGAAGATTCATGCAATAGTCATTACAAAAGCTCATGTAGGAGCATGCTCAGTGTTTGGTAAATTTACTCTTACTGATGCCAACTCTCTCTCCCAGATTTTCAGCCAATTTATACTACCTAAAGTTTAGGGGAAAAAAATGGTTAGGGTATAAAGAAATTATAATTTATATAGTTTTGTTCATTGTAGCTGATGCAAAAATATTTGGGCAACTACCTTTTGGGAGTAATTTTTCCTAAATAGAAAATAAAACACTCACACATACACACTTCTACATAGAGACAACTCCTCCCTCCATTTTTTGCTTGTCTTACACTTCGGTATTTTTCTGCCATTAGAGAAAATTAAACTAAAGGTGTGAGATAAGAATCAAGAGATCAGCCACTAGAATCAAGAGATCAGCCACTAGGGTACCCTTTTAGATGAATAATTTCCTGATAGAGAGCTCATGGCACATCGAAGCAAAGATAGAGGTGTTGGTTGAATAATTTCAAAAAGAACAAGTAATCTTCATACTTGCAGATACCTGAAGCTCATTTTATCAATGATTTAGTGGCTTAGTTGGATAGATGGGTTTAAGTAAATTCTAGCCGGGTCTATGGATCATACTGCCAGGCTGCTATCCAGAAAGGGAAGAAAAAAAAAAAAAAAAAAAAAAA